>NC_133658.1:189921907-190221907 GCF_037893015.1 Macrotis lagotis | reverse complement strand
AAGAAAAATATGTTGATGCCTCCAAAATATAACTAAAAACTGATGTTATTAATATAAATAGCTTATTCTTACCCAGTGGCTACATGGCAGACAAGTTGTTCATATATCAAATTGCATTTCTATAAATTCAATTGAATGAATATATTTGAATGGAATTAAATGATTGTAATTCCAAAACCTTTTTTCCTAAAATCCCTTTAAGACATTTGCAAATCCAGTTTTTCATTATGCAGTTTTGTTTTGAAGTTCACTTTTAGATATACTTCAAAGTAAAACTTGAAGCTAATTATCTTTAGTATTGACTATGCTGTCTCTCACAAAGAATTAATGAAATCACTAATCCCAAAAAGAACATGAGAATCTGAAAAGCATATCTCTTCTATCATTTTTGAATGTAGGTTCAATTTTATAAATATAAAGAGAAAAAACAAGAGTGATGTGTTAGCACCTCTCAGACTGGCCAAGTATGACCAGAAAGGACAATGATCATTGTTGGAAAGGTCGTGGGGAAATCTGGGACACTAATACATTGGTGGTGGAGCTGTGAACTCATCCAACCTTTCTGGAGAGCAATTTGAAATTATGCCCAAAAGGCAACGAAAATGTGCATACCCTTTGATCCAGCAATACCTCTACTGGGTCTATACCCTGAAGAAATTATGAAAAAGGGTAAAAACATCACTTGTACAAAAATATTCATAGCAGTTCTGTTTGTGGTGGCAAAGAATTGGAAATGAATGTCCATCAACTGGGGAATGGCTTAATAAACTGTGAGATAGATAGATAGATAATGTATGTATGTATGTGATGGAACACTGTTGTTCTATTAGAAACCAGGTGGGATGGAAATTCAGGGAAGCGAATTGATGCCGAGCTAGATCAGCAGAACCAGAACATTGTACACTCTAACAGCAACATGGAAGAGATGAGCAACCTTAAAGGACATGCTCATTATAACAGGGCAACAATCAGGCACAATTTGGGTTATCTGTGATGGAGAATGCCATCAGTATCCTGAGAAAGAATTGTGGAGTTTGAACAAAGACCAAATACCTTTAATTTTTAAAAAATCATCTTATGTAATTTTGCTATATCTCATACTTTATGTTTCTTTCTTAATGATATGATTTCTCTCTCATTTACATTCAACTTAGATCAATTCATACCATGGAAACAATGTAAAGACTTAGCAAACTGCCTTCTGTGGGTGGGTGGCAGGAGGGAAGCAAGATTAAAGGGAAAATTGTAAATCTCAAAAATAAATAAAATATTTCTTAAAAAATGAAATAAAATAAGTGTTTCCATCACATGGTTAAAAAAAGAGTGATGCGTTAGAAAGCAAAAATAACTTCCATTTTCTTTGAACCAAATAATATCACTGAAAATTCCATCAGCTCTCACAAAGAACAAATGGATAGAGTTCTGGGAGTGCAATCAGGGAAGATATGAATTCAAATCCCACCTTAGACACTCTCTAGCTAGCTATGTGATGCTGGGTAAGTCTATCTTTGTCTATTTCCTCATCTGTAATATGGGGATAATATTTACACCTACTTTTCCAAGGTGGTTGTGAGGTTCAGATAAGATAATGATTGTAAAGAATCTAGCACAGTGCCTGACAATAACACTAAAATATCATTATTATTATTATTAGTAGTAGTAGTAGTAGTAGTAGTAGTAGTAGTAGTAGGCATTTTGTGAAATATAACAATAGCAATATAAATTTTATAATGTGAGTCATTCCTGCATTTTACACATTTCTTTTTAAATTAGGGTTTTTTGAATGAAAATTTAGAAATGGATATGACTGTGCCTCAGATGTGGCCACTGATACTAATCCTGTGACCCAGAGACCCATTCAGCTGCAGTGAACTACTCCTTACTCTTTTCTACCAGAAGTCTGTTAGCTTCTTTAACAATAGAGGCTAGGAAAAATTAAAATAAAAGTTTCTTGATTTTTCTTAGAAATGACAGCCTAATAGTAGGCAGGAAACAATTTGTTGACAAGAGAAATTCATAGGATAAAAAAAGGCAAAAAGAAAACATATCTTTGTTGACTAGAAAACAAACTTTTTATTTACTTTTTGGGATCTTTCAAATTTTTTGTATTATTTTATTATTTATTTTTCCAATTATATGTAAAAATAATTTTCAACATTCATTTTTTTTAGGCTTTTTTTGCAAGGCAAATGGGGTTAAGTGGCTTGCCCAAAGCCACACAGCTAGGTAATTATTAAGTGTCTGAGACCGGATTTGAACCCACGTATTCCTGACTCCAGCGCCGGCGCTTTATCCACTGCACTACCTAGCCACCCCCTCAACATTCATTTTTGTAAAATTTTCTCCTTCCTACTCTTCCTTGCCCCCTCTCCTAGGAGAGTAAGTAATCTGATATAGGTAATATATGTACAGTTGTGTTACACATATTTCCATATTGTTCGCACTGTAAAAGAAGAATCAGAACAAAAAAAGGGGAAAATTACTAGAAGGAAAAAGCAAAAAACAAATTTAAGGGACAGCTAGGTGGTGTAGTGGATAGAGCACCGGCCCTGGAGTCAGGAGTACCTGAGTTCAAATTGGGCCTCAAGACACTTAATAATTACCTAGCTGTGTGACTTTGGGCAAGTCACTTAACCCCATTGCCTTGCAAAAAAAAAACCCCAAATTTAAAAAAAGGTGAAAATAGTATGGTTTGGTGTGCATTCACATTTCATAGTTCTTTTTCTGGATGTGTATGACATTTTCCTTAGCAGACCTTTGAGAATTGTCTTTGCTGTTTGCTGAGAAGAGCTAAGTCTATCCTAGTTGATCATCACAAAATATTGCTATAAAGGGTACAGTGTTCTTCTAGCTCTGTTCCCTTTATTCAGCATCAGTTAATAATTTCAACTATGCTAGAAGGTCTACTTACAGGTCTTATAATAGGAAACATACAGTTAACAGCTGCTGATATTTGTGAAACTAGCCCCATCATACTGTAGTATGAGTGTACATTTGTGATTGAATTGGGAAAGTTTCCACCCAACATAAAGAAGCAGTCATTTAGTGTTCTAGTTTTCTCACCATTATTTGAGTGTATCTCATGAGAATTATAGCTCAAATGAACACCCAGAGTCTATGTTGTCCTTGAGAGACTTATCTGAAGTGGGTAGAAGTTGTTGTGATACCATTATCATCAAAAGACCATGATGGGAGCAGCTAGGTGGCACAATGAGTAGAGCATTGTCCCTGGAGTCAGGAAGACCTAAATTCAAATTTGACCTCAGACCCTTGGGCAAGTCACTTAACCCCATTTCCTTGCAAAAAGCAAAAAAAAAGACAATGATGACAAAGCCCTATAGATTTGACCTCTTGCTTTAGATCATCTATCCCAATCTAAAATATTCCCCTACACCTAGGGTAACAGCTATTTTATAACAAGGCCTGGAATTGGATTCCTTTAAGGAGTCCTTTGCAAAATTTACTTTTGAGAGCTAGAATTTAAATAATAGTAACTGATACAAAAAGATTATTATCTTTCTAATATTTGTCCTTTATTTTCTAAGAAGACCATGACATCAATGAGATGATGCCATGACAAGCACATAAATTGGATCTGAGTGAGGGCGTGCTGTATTAGGTCAACAGCCTCACTTTCTCCTCCAGAGCCATATGACTCAAGTGACCACAGGATGGGACTCAGGATGACTGGAGGTGGCCCTGGGTGGGAGACAATCAGGGTTAAGTGACTTGCCCAAGGTCACACAGTTAATAAGTGTCAAGTATCTGAGGCTGGATTCAAACTCCTGTCCTCTTGGCTCTAAGACCAGTATGCTATCCCTCCTGCACCACCTAGCTGCTGTATCCTGAAAAGGATATATTTTTGTTGAAGAATCTGTTTCTTCTGTCAAAGATCATTGGCAGAACTGTGTTGTCTCCTGAACAAAATGGAAAAGAACAATATCCAATAAAAATTGGTTAGATTTTCCTAAGGCTGTTTTTTTTCCCTGAAGCAGATGAAGTATATTCAGCAAAATCAACCCTTTGACAGATGGCAAAATAAAAGAACCTACTGTGCACAAGCTTTGACATTTTTCATGAAGCTGTTGGAAAACTGAAACATGAAAGTCAACTTTATGAGCTTTTAAAAAATCATTTGTAGATTCCCATGATGAATATGTTTCCATACTTTATTGTAGCCTTTAAAACTCAAAAGACACTTTTGAGAAATACATTTTGGCACACACTGAGGTAAAATCTGATTGTATTAATGGTAACTTAAATAGGGGGAAATGCATTCTGTCTTTGTTTAAATGATGTTTCTTTTGCTAGGGCTTTGTGTATTTAGTTTTCAGGATAGCAAAGCTAAGAATGCATTTAAGGGAAATAGTGTAGGAAAGTGGCTGTGTAACCCATCACATTTGCCAAAACTTTTCTTTTCATTCTTTTCAACAATATCATAGACTTTATTTTTACTAGAACTTTCTTTATGAAAGTAATATCCATCTGCCAAATATACTAGAACTGCTGACAACTTTTTATTTATTATGTTCTGTCAAAGACTTGGAAAAAAAATATTTCATTCTCCTCTAATAATCACCTTTGGAAATTCCTTAGTGTTTTCTATCACCCTTTGGACTTTGTCTCAACATTTGCATCTAAAATATTTAAACAGCACTGTGATATTAGACCAAGATTGGTAACACAAATAATCCTGCTATACTTAACACTATATAATTTCCTTTAGTGTCATGAACCAACAGAATGCCCTAAATCATTTATACAGTTTTATGAGTCTTCAGGGTTTCATTGCTTTGATACTGTTTATCTCCCCCTTGTTAGTCTCTTAAACACTGTAAGCTTCTGACCCACTTGAATCAATACAGATGTGGTCTTGGGTTGTCTCCTATTTGGGAGGTTTCTGAGCCTCCCTAGATTCCATGCTGCTTTGAGACTTGGCTCTCAAGGGGGGGAAGAAAAGATAAATTGACAACTTAGCCATTTTGTGATATAAAGAAGAAAAATAGTGCCAACATTTGTATTTGGAAAACTAGAAAAAAGGTCCTACCAGTGTAGGCACCTTACCAGATTGGCTAAAATGACAGAAAATGATCAATATTGGAGGGAATGTGGAAAAACTGGGACACTAATACACTGCTGGTGGAGTTGTGAACTGGTCCAACCATTCTAGAGAACAATTTGGAACTATACCCATATTGCAAAAAAAACTGTGCTTACCCTTTGATACAGCAGTTCCACTAACAATTCTATATCCCAAAGAGATCAGAAAAAAGGGGAAAAGATCCACATGTATAAGAAAATTCATAGCAACTCTTTTTGTGGTGGTAAAGAATTAGAAATGGAGAGGATGCCCATCTACTGGGGATGGTTGAACAAGTTGTGGCATATGAATGTAATGGAATATTATTGCTTTATAATGAGCAAGCATATTTCAGAAAAACCTAGAAATATTTACATGATCTGATGCTGAGTGAAGGGAATAGAACCAGGAAGACACTGTATACCTTTATAGCAACATTTTATGATAATCAACTATGATAGACTGTCTCTTCTCAGCAACACAACAAAGACAATTCTCAAAGACCAGCAGTGGAAAATGTCATACACATTCAGAGAAAGAAAGATGGAATCTGAATGCAGATCAAAGCATACTATTTTTTAAATTTGCTTTTTGCTTTTTCCTTTTCATAGTTTTCCCCTTTTTTGTTAATTCCTCTTTCACAATGTGACCAATATAGAAATATATGAAACACAGATATACCTATATAGACTATATCAGATTATTTACTATCCTTAAGTGGGGGGGGGGGGAGAAAGGTGGGAGGGACAAAACTTTACAAAAATGAAATTTGAAAATGATGTCTATAATTGGAAAAATTAAGTACTCTGTTTTCATTTACTTTATTTTAGAGGTGGAGGTTTTGTTTTTGTTTTTTAATTTGCTTTGAGCTTGAACTATGTGAGGTTTACTTAAAGATGATAAACATGAAAATTGTTCAGAAATGTCAAGGTCATTTATTCATCCACAACTAACTGTGGATGAGGATGTCAATGTGAATAAGAGTGTGAATGAATGTTGCCAAGGGGAAGTTCTTCCAAATGGAACTCACTCATAGCTCATGAGCAGGAAATATGTTTCAGACATTTTTGTATCTCAAGCAGTCCATTGTGTTCAGAATGGTTCTTTGGGATTCCATTGAAGCCCTTTTTTTCAGATTTACAAATATATGATATCTGATTTGAATTTTAATGATAAATCTTGGCCTTATTCCCCTGAACTCCAGCTGTTCCAAGCCTTTAAAGTTTAATCTGATTGCTCCTTCTACTCTACTCATTCTGCCCCAGTTACCTAGAATGATCTTCTTCATCCTTATTGTCTACTTGTTCTTCAAGACTAAGTTCAAATCCTACCTTCTCTGTGTAACCTCCCTTAATATGATCACAGATTGATAGGTCTGAAAGAAATCTTAGAGGGCATCTAACCTAGATCTTTATTTTGAAGATGAGGAAACTGAATCTAAGAACAGCTTACTTATGGTCAAAGAGATGGGTTCATATGATCTTCAGTTTAGCCCTGAGAAGAGACCTCAAAGCTTATCTGATACAACCTCCACCTCCCAGTCCTTTTGGCAAAATGATTAAAAGGGCAAAGAGTCCAAACTACACCTTCTGAAAACAAATCCATTGCTTTTCCACTTTCCAGTATACCATGCTTCCTCCTTTATCAACCCAAATGTGCAGTCATATTTTCCTCTTTGAAATGTTTCTAGGAATTTTTATCTGTCCCTTTTACTGAAAGTGATCATTTACAGCCTTACAGGGTATCTTAAATTAACGTTTTATAATGTTATTAGAATCTGTGTTTTTAACTTTTCTCTTATTTATGCATTTATTTCTCCGTAGCTAAACTATGTAAGATCTATATCCTGTACTTCTTACCCCCTCAGCATAGAGCTTAAGTGTCCTAGGAATAATAGGTACTCAGTAAATATTTGTTGATTTATAAATGGATAGGAGAGAGAGGATAAGGCCATATTCTATTGCTTCTTTTGTTTACTTAGGTAGTTTTCCACTATCTGTACTAATATTTTGGTGAAATACTCTTTATAATAAAAGAGGGAGAATATTTTTAAATTTCATCATGTCAAATTTGAAAATTTACTGAGTGGTGATTGTAGTGATTATTTTTCATCACTTTTTTTTCTTACTTAAGTTATAGGAGAACTTTTTTGTTTTTGGTCTTGTTTTTAAGTGAATTCTTATTTCTCTTTTCCAAAAGGTCATATGAGTGAGAAAATCAAAATTCAACTTGTATTTGCCCAAGACAAATCTCAAGGAAGTTACATTCTTTGGGCAGATGAATAAGATCCAAATGATCTGAAAAGGACCAGGGGGTATAGAATTTTAAAATTATATGATTCTATTTAGTAAAACTAATCACTACTATCTCCCTGGAGAAGCATAGATCCTACAGACATTTTTATACTCTATTATTATCTCAGGATCTATCATTTAAATACTCTTTTCATCAAGTTTTATTTGAACTCAAAATTTGATGGGGTTTGGGTTTTGGTGATGGAAACAATGACTTTTCAGAAATGTCAAGATTATATACCCCTCCACCCTTGGTTCCTATCAGCTGGTTTTTAGATCTTAAGATAACCTCAAAATAGCACTTCAATTTTAATGAATAATTATAGTGTGGAATTTGTAGTTGCCCAGTCTTAGTGAAGGTTCTCAGTTGCTTTTGACAACATTTTTCTTGGGGAGTTATTGATCCAACTGTATGAATCTAAACATATCATTTTGGAATTCTTCAATCCCTATTTCCATGTTTTATCAGAATTTACTAATTAGATCCATTAAGAGTCAGAGATCAAGCTTTGTTTCCTTATTAATTCTAAATTTGTTATTGGCAATACATGAACATATGTATTTAAGTTTGTGGGAAAGCCATCTCATAACAATTTTAATTTCAATTCAACTTCCAAATGACTTTTTTTCACCTCTCAAAAAATGTCTCATTTTTGATATGCTGCCACCAGGTGGTGGTGAGGTGATTAATACAATACAATAGACAAGGCAAGAATTTTTCATGAATTTTCACCCCTTTTTTTAAAGTAAATTTATCATAGCAATTAAATTAAGCCATTTAAAAGTATATTTTAAAAGTTTTAAAATATTAAAACAAATAAATTCTAAGACATAGTTATATATTTTTTCTCCATAATCCTTAATTTAGCACATTTAAATATCATTCAAATCAATTTTTATAGACTAGATGAGATTTTGCCTAAAAACATAAGTAGTCGATTCTAGAAGAATAGTGATAACACTAATGCAAATTATTTCATCCAAAAGTGGAATTGATTTGCTGAGATAAAAGAATAATTTAATTATTTGTTGTTTGAGGTTTTTTCAATTTGCTTTTTGTTCAAGTGATGGGCAGATCATATAAGTGAAGATGTCTTGTAGGCAGATAGAAAAAGGGACTAGAGTGCTGATCAGGACTGGAGATAAATATTTGGTAATCATACAGAGAGAAGTGATAAAGCCATAAGAATACATGATCTTATTTTCTGCTTAATTTGCTGTTCCAAATGTTCTACTATAAATTTAGATTTTTTTGAAGCTTTAAATAGTTTCTGAAGGTATTTGCAAGCAAGGCAGCTTGTTGTACCCCAATCCCCCTTGGGAAGTAGAAGGGAGACAGAACCAAACCAGTGTCCAATGCCAGTATAATTGATAAACAAGCTAAAAGGAATCCTGCCAATGTACAAAGACCAGGGTAGCAGTTTATATTCTAGTTGGAGGGAACCATGGGCTTTTTTAATCAACCTAATCGCTTTCTGAAAGGAAAAATTCTTAGTGGTGGAAAGAGAGAAGATATTTTATGGCCCTAGGCAAGTGACTTAAATTTCTTGAACCTTATTTACTTTATCTGTAGAATTATGATATACTTCATAGAGTTGTTGTGATCATCATTTAAGATAATAAACTATTTTGTAAATTTTAGAACACCATATAAATGAGAACTTATTACTTTCCTTTTGATGGACTTCTTTTTCTACTCACTGAGTTAAGAAAGTGAAGATTTTGATCTACAGGATAGAGCTGTAGAAACTTTCATACCCAGTTGTTTGCAAATCCAGAGATCTAAGAATAAACTCTGGAAGGATTATGATCCACAGCTAAGATTTAGGGTACATAACCTAAAGGAGCCTTCCTTGTTAGATGATGGCAGCTAGCAGTAGAGTTTTCCTTCTGACTAAATAAGCCTTATTCATCAGTCCTAATAAAACAGCTGAAAAGCACATGCTAGAAAATTCAAAGCTGGCGCATTCTTTGATTCCAACTCTGCTGTTCCTCCCACTATATTCCTTCTCAGTTTGTGTACCAGATGTGAGGTTGTGTGCCACATGATTTGCCTCAGTAAATTTGTGTAAAAAGAACACAATTCTTATTGCTTCCTTTGTAAATGCATAGTGGCTTTACATAACTCCGTATTTTAGCAAGCCTTCCCTCTTCACCTGCCCTTCCCCCCAAAGGAAAAATTAGGAGTAAATTATAGTGTACTAGACAAGACCTGAGTGGTACAGTAGTCAGAGCACTGCTTTGGAGTCAGGAGGACAGGAGTTCAAATCTGAGCTCAGACTCTTGACTCTTACTAGTTGTGTGACCTTAGGCAAGTCACCTAATCCTGATTGTCTCACATCCAGGGCCATCTCCAGTCATTCTGATTTTATCTGACCACTGGATTCAGATGGCTCCGGAGGAGAAAGCAGAGCAGGTATCTTAGCACAATACCTCCTCATTCAAATCTAATTTATGTGTTTGTCATGGCATCCCTGATGTGGTATCTTCTTGGAAAATGAAGGACAAACATCATTAGCAAGGTAAAAGATAGCTATGAGGAAATGTCCTCTTATTTTTCTGGTAGATTTATATCAAGTGTTGTGACTATTGCCTCACCAGAGGAAACCCTGGGTTCTTCAAAAGCCGGAAAAGCTTCATGTATGGACTTGGTAATGAAGTTACCTGTCACTTATATCTGAGAACCCAAATTTAGACAGTGATGGAGAGGCTTATCTACATCTTGAGAGATGAATTTTATTTTTTGCCACAAAAACCTTTTTTAAATAGGATTTAGAACTAAAAAAGACCTTTTACGTTTTTGTAACATAAAAAGTCAATGTAGTTATTAAAATGGAAAGAAAGGAAGATTCTTGAGATACTATGAAAACAGCTGCACAATTTGACTGCAAATTACTGAGTGGGTCCTTATTCCAACTATTTTTCTATTCCTCTTTCCCTGTTTTAAAAAATAAAGAACTTTTATGGAATAAGGCATCTATAGACACTGAACTTTTTTCTTTGCTTTTTTTTTTCATTAGACACAGGATTCATCCAGAGGTCTTTATTATTAGGAAGTCATCGTTATCTTTGTCTCCAAAAATAATCTATGATTACAGTGTGGTATAATGAAAAGTATTTTAAAGTAGGAGCCAAAGGACTAGACTTGAACTCCTGGAATTAGATGTGTATTCTTGGGCAAATGATTCCACCTCAATTGGACCTCAATAAAAGGCTGAGGGGTGGCTAGGTGGCATAGTGGATAGAGCACCAGCCCTTGAGTCAGGAGTACCTAAATTCAAATGTGGCCTCAGACACTTAATAATTACCTAGCTGTGTGGCCTTGGGCAAGCCACATAACCCTATTTGCCTTCAAAACCTACATAAATAAATAAATAAATAAAAATGCTGAACTAAATGAGTTGTAAGGTTCCTTCCAACTCAGATATTCTACAAAGCTGTGCCACCCTGAAGTAGAAGTCGTTGTAGTATTCACTATTAATAAAGTAAAATAAGTTTTTCTTTGGGGTCAGCATCTTATAGTGCTTTATAGTAAACTAAAGTGCTCCCCATTTGGGGTATCCAGAGGTATTTCCTGTACCAAAAGCTGGAAGGAAGAAATACCTGGGTCACTAACATAGAATAGCTGCTCTATATGCCAACCCATGCTCTAGTGTGCTAGCAGAGGTGTGATTGCAAGCAGGAATAGTTGAAGGCTGGACAGAAATTTAATGAGAAAAAAGCAGAAATTTATTAATATCCCCATTGAAAACATAATCACTGTTTTACAGTAGTAATTATAGGAATGACTTATTTCTTCATAGATTTTGTCTATAAGGGTTGTCTCTTCTCAGATAAAGATCACAATCTTTGTGTGCCTTAGTAGGACCCCTTCAAAAGTTACTGAAGATTATAAATGTTCATTCTAAGCTAGTGTGATCAAAATTATCATAGTTAATACATTGAGATGATTATGGTTACAGGTAACATATAATGTGAAGTTCAAAAGATTCCTACCACACAGAATATCAGACATTATTTTGTCTTCACTCACTGTTAACATCTACCCTAGAGCTGCCTCTTACCATGAGTCCAATACCTGACTTATAGGCAGTGTGACTTTCTGAAACTACACCAGGCTAAGTTGCTTTTATTATCTTATACTGTGAAGAGTATACACTAAAGGAAAGAATTCTAATCTAAATCTATTCTAAAATGTCCAAAATCTTATGTGAGGAAGCTAAGTGGTCTATGAGATAAAATGCTAGTCTTAAGTCAGGAAGACCTCATTTCAGATATACCCTCAGAAAATGACTAGCTATTGTGACCCTGAGCAATCACTTATTCTCTGTCTTCTCAGTTTCAGGTTGTTATAAGGATCAAATGAGATCATATGTAAAAAACACTTTATAAACTTTAATGCTCTAATAAGTGGCATAATATTTATAAATGAGTAATAATTATCATTATTTAAATGCTTATTCAAGTCAGTCCTGATTGTCAAGGCCAGAATAGAAGGGGAAAAAAAGATAGGACCTACAGAAATTAAAATTTGTCTCTGAATATGTGAATATACAAGCACACACATGACTTGCTTAACCAAGACAAAAGTAGTTTTTAGGAAATAAAACCAGTCAACTTATAAAAATCTTTTTAAAAACCATTTGTTCATTGTCATAAACTGGACAATGTTTTTAAATAATTTCACATTTATTTTTAAAAGTTAAATAAATTTATTTTGAAGTTGGTAGTTTTTCCCCTTCCCTCAGAAATGTTGGCAAATGGCTAGATCTGAAATTGACTCTCAGCCAAACAGTAGATGTATTTGCCAACTTTCTCATGCAGTGTTCCCCCTGGAACTTGGTCTTTTAGAAAATATATTGTTGTAATTAGACTTTCTTATCAGCCCCTGTGATTTAAGAGAAGTACAACTTTCCTGCCAACATATATGACAGTGTTAGGGGAAAAACCTGTTAAAGAAATTGTCAACAGTTTGGATTTTTTTTTCTACTTTGAGAAAACACTTTTATTTTCCTCCAAAGTTCATTTTTTAAATTAACTTAAATGTAAAGAAAGGACTTTTTTGTAGATATAGGAAATAGCAAAGTACAATAGAAAGGTCAACAAAAGGAGCTTCATTTGGAGTCAGAGGATTTCAGTATAAATGCTATGTCCTATGATTGTTATCTGTACAATCTTGGGCAAATTACTTAATCACTTAGTTTCCTCATCTATAAAATTAAAGAGTTGAACTACATACCCATCTATGTTCTGATGATCTCCTTCAACTTAAACTATTAGATAAGTACTAGTTAATTGAGAGTTTAAGTGATTTGTTTATATACACAATAAACATGAATTGTAGTAGGTCCTATTTTTTTTTCTTCTAGCTTGGATTGACTTGAATAAACTATTAAATAATGATATTATTCATTTGTAAATAATATATTTATTTGGAGCTATAAAATTTGTAAAGCTCTTTACATATTATCTCATTTGATCCCCTCAACCATCCTTTGAGAAAGGTGTAGTTATTATTCTTATTTTATGAATAAGAAAACTGAGGAAGACAGAGATCAAGAGATTTGCCCAAGATCATAGCAAGTGTCAGCTATTTAAACTCAGCTGCCCAAACCTGACTGATAGCAGAAGATAGGTTAAACAGCATAGCTTACAATCAGGCTACTCCTGGGCCACAGTCAGAACCTCAATAGGAGAAAGGACTGGGATAGAACTTGGGGTTAAAGGAGGAGGCCTGCTGCCAATATAAGCTTCAACTTCAAATTGGATCTTGTCAAGGGATAAAGGCAATTCCAGGTTCAGGACTGTGCTAGGATAAGGAAATAGAAAATGAGCCAAGGCCACAACCTGATTTGTACCACCAGGAAGCATAGCAACAGATAGGACCAAAAGTCAGGAATTCCTGCAGAGGGCAAGGCCCTAGTCTGAGCTATCATATCTTTAATTAACTAGATTCTGTCTGACCATCCCATTCAAGAATAATTTAGGAAGTAGTACCAAACACAAAGTTCCAATCTACAAATTGAGATTGAAGATGAGTAAAGAAAAGAAAATTCTAAATATAATTTAAAAATATGAATTGCGAGAACCCTAAGAAGTGTGACTATTAATGGTCAATCATTTTTCAGTCATGTCATGTGTTTGTGACCCCATTTGGAGTTTTCTTGGCAAAGATACTGGAGTGGTTTGCCATTTCTTTGCCCAACTCCTTTTATAGATGAGGAAACTAGATTAAAGTGATTTAGGTGACTAAGGACAGATTTGAACTCAGGTAGATAGATGTCTTCATGAATCCAGGCCCTGCCTTTTGTCCATTGCCCTACTTAAGCTGCTGTAGCAGACACTCTTAGAAGAAGAGATTAAGTCCATAAATCCACAGTGACAAGTCCCCCCAGAGAAGCAAAAGAGAGATTGATTAGAAATAAAAAACTTATATAAGTGAAGGACAATCTGAGAAAAAGAGAGCAAAAAAAAATCACATAAAAAGAATATGTGATCTCTGTACAGGAACATGTTGTTCTTGAATACAAGATTCAAAAAGACAACTTAAGGACTTTTGGCCTCTTAGAAGGACATAATAAACCAAAAAACATAATGCAAGAAACTTTTACAGACTTTCTAAATATATAAATCAATGCACCAATTAAAAGAATTCAGATAGCCTCCAGAAAAGTTAGCTGACTTTGATTGAATGTGCCAAATTAATTGTAACATGAAAGGACTAAGAGTCCCTTCTAGCTCTAAATCTATCATCCTTTAATCTTTTCTCTGTTTACCACTAGCTCCTATAGATTTCAGTATGATGATAGACACTTAAAAATATACCACTCATTTCTAAATGATTTAAGTATCTCAATATTATATAAAAATCATACGTTATAAAATATATCTGAAAGTAGGTGATATTATGAATAATAATTCTAATAATTGTTTACATAATGTCTTTTACACATATCTTACACAGGCCTTTTACAAATGCCTTTTCACACATCATCTCCTTAATCCTCTCAACAATTCTATGAATTTGAAAGAGACTGAATTTTTATCACCATTTTCCTAAAGAGGAAACTGAAACCTAAAAATCTTAAGTAATTTGCCCAAAGTCACACAGGTAAGAAGCAGATTGACAGGGATGGAAATGCAGATTACATAATTCCAAATCCAATTTTCTTTCCTCTATAGTATCTTCCACATGTGTGTTGAATTTTTAATACATCATCAGATAAAAGTAGCTTAAATTTTAAGGTTACTTTCCCTCCTATAATCATCTTTATTTTATATATATACCAAGAAAATTAAATGGTATTCAAAGGGGAAAACTATTGTTAACTATTGTTAAGAGCTAGAATATGTCCAGTAAACAGTAGTGAAGGTGGTAAGGGGAGTTGGTATAACTATATTATAACAGGAAAAAAGAAAAGAATTGATATTTAGACTGTCAGGAAAGACTTGGGAGAAGAATAAACATAATCTGCATCTCTAGTTATTTCTAAAATTGTTCTCCTCAGGAGACTTAAATGTGTTTTTCTGGTGAATGCATGAAAATTATAGAAAAGGAGATTTGGGTTCCTAATCATAGAGTTGTTTAGAAGTGGTTTGGGCTAAGTTACTAAAGTGGTGAACTCCCTAATATTGAAAGTGTTGAAGCAGAGATTGGGTGGCCACTTATTAAAGCTGTTATAAAGGGAATGTTTTCATTTAATAGAACTATATATCCACTGGGCAGTGCTAAATGGCCTCTACCTTCTCAGTTCTAAAATTCTAAAGGACCTATATTATATCTTGAGGAATGAACCTGATTCCTTAAATCTTCCTTGCTATTAATCCTATCTTAAGTGCTCTCTAAGAGGTTATTAACCTAATTACCCTAAGAGGTAAATGTTAATAGCTATGTTGGCAAGTCTACTATTTGGGCAAACATTTTTTCCTTTTGACCTCAACAAATGAATACATGAAGAAAAAAACTGTCCAAATGCTGAGAATATAACAATTTCCTTTAAAGCCAAATCCTGAAATGCCATTCCCCATCCAGAGGGAAAACTATGGTGTCTGAATGCAAACTAAAGCTTACTATTTTCACTTTTTTTAAAATTTGTTTTATTTTTTCCTCATTTTTTCCCCTTTTGTTATGATTCTTTCACAATATGACTAATATGGAAATGTTAAAGATGATTGTACATGTACAACCTATAACAGATTGCTCGCTGCCATAGGAAAGGAGGTAAGGGGGAAAGGGTGATAGAAAAATTTGGAATTCAAAAGTTTGCAAAAGGATGAATTTATGTTTGCATGTAATTAGAAAAGGAATAAAATTTTAAAAAATTTAAAAAACCTAAATTTTGGAAATATATGACCCAGCAGGATTAGAATAAAGTTAAATTATATGTCTTCCATTCAAAATAATATCTTGGGGCAGCTAGGTGGTATAGTGGATAAAGCACCAGCCTTGGAGTCAGGAGTACCTGGGTTCAAATCCGGTTTCAGACACTTAATAATTGCCTAGCTATGTGGCCTTGGGCAAGCCACTTAACCCCATTTGCCTTGAAAAAATCCTTTAAAAAAATAATAATATCTCATTGGTTTTTTAACAGAGATTGTCAGTGCTCTTTAGTTTCAAGTTAGAAACCTTGGCATGGGTACTAACAAAAGAAGTCTAGAAGTAGATAGACCCTAGGACCCTGGTTTACTTTGGGGGCTTTTTTGGGGGGGTGGAGGGGGTTTGCAAGGCAATGGGGTTAAGTGACTTGCTGAAGGTCACATAACTAGGTAATTATTAAGCGTCTGAGGCCTGATTTGAATTCAGGTCCTCCTGACCCGAAGACCAGTACTCTATACACTAACCTACCTAGCTTATTAACTTTAAATGAATTAAATTGAATTGAGTAGTAACAAAGATTATTTTCCTTTCCTTTCGTGACACAGCATCTTAGCAGATGTTGTGGACTATTTCAAATGGGAGCTTAAACTAACCACCAAACGTAGGTTCCTCTCATCTCTTTGCAATCTCTGTTCTAAATAACAGATTTATGCTCTAATTGAACATATTATGTACTCCATATATGTACTCCAGATCTTAAGTTTCAAGATGTGTTAACAGTTAAGATCATTGGCTGCCATGGTTATATCACATATTTGGTTGGGCTATTAACAAATCAAAGTATATAATGCTAATATCAAATGAAAGAGAAATTAGTTCTCACTTTAAATTCTGGTGAATTTTGAAAATATATGGAAATGAAAATGCCAATCTTGTGATTATTTTTTTTTAAATATGAGTAACCCTTAGTCATATGTCTCACAAGAATGTGGTGAATATTATTGGCAAATGCTTAAAACAGTTTGATATCCTCAGACTATTAAATGTAAAATATTACTCCTGTTGTTGAAGGGAAAGCTTATTGCTGAGTAAAGATAAATGATCCATTTTAAAATAAGTTCATTAGGTTGATTCAAAAAAAAATCACAGTTAGTTCTAAAGCAGTCTTATTTCCATACCCAATTTGTGATTTCTTAAAACATAAAAGCAACAAGATACTTTGGAAAAAACACTAAATCAGAAGTTGATAGAATCCCAGCTGTCCTATTTATTAATTAATTTGGTAGCCTACTGCAGGCAAAACATTTTCTATATGTTACAGTGGAAAGAGAGGTGGATTTGAATTTGGACTTGGATTCAAATCTTGACCCTTTCTCCTGTTATATGTAATACTCCATACTCCCTTATATACCCCAATTTACCAGTTCTTCAATCTCCTCAATTACTAAGACCTGTTCCTCCACTCAGTCTCATGTACCCCTTGTTTTTGCCATCATTTACAAATATTCCACTTTCATAATCTTGAACTCCAAATTTTTTTTGTCAAATCATAAACTTTTTTTATTTACTTTCTACCTCTCATCCTCACTCTACTTTTCATTTTTTCCCAGATCATCAGCCCTGCAACAGACACAATACATTTCCTCCCCTATTAGTACTTAAATCAGCTTGATATTCTGAGTTATCCTCTTGATTAAAGTCCTGTGCTCTCTTACCTTATCGCCTACCAGTCCTGCCTTGCTGAGCCCTAACCTTAAATCACTCCTTCCATTTACTGCTTTCACTTCTGTTCACATGTGGCTGTTTGAAACTGGGAAAAAAAACAACAAACAAGAAACTATGTGGTCTGCTGCAAGCAATACTTTTGTTGTTGTTCAATTGTTTCAGTTGTATCTGACTCTTCATGATCTTATTTGGTGTCTTGGCAGAGACACTGTGGTAAATTGTCATTTTCTTCTCCAGCTCATTTTACAGATGAGAAAACTAAGTCAAACAGAACTAAATGATTTTCCTAGGGTAACACAGTAAGTTTCTGAGGCCAGATTTGAATTTAGGAATGTGAATCTTCCTGACTCCTCTGCTGGACTACCCAGTGATTCTAAGGAATCCTTTTATACCTGCCTAATCAATTCTCTGGTCACTCAATATAGTCACTCTCAAACCCTTCTCATCCCTATTTAAAACGTTCATGAAACTCTCCCCATCCATCCTCTTAGCTGAGGACCTAGACATATATTTCACCTCCAAAAATGGAGGCTATTCAACTGGAGCCCCCTCTTCTCACCTCATTTCATCCCATTAGAATGTTTCTCCTCTGCTATCTCATCATTCACTTTCATCACACATGACCAAGGTGAATCTCCTTGCCAAGGTGAATCTCTCTGCAGGCACCCTTTATCTCATTCCATCTCATTTTTTCTAGCAGATTACACCTCAAACATTCTCTACCTCTCAATAATCCTTATTTTTTCCCTATTCACTATCTTCTTCCCAAGACTTCCCTTTATTTATCAGTACTTGCTTTTTATCCTATCTTCTGTCACAGTTAAACAATTTGAGAAGACTTGTCTACAGTTGATAACTCTATTTAGTCAATTGATAATTCTCTTTAGTCAAAGTCAAGTCAGCATGTCAATAAGCACATAATAAATGACTGGGTGCCAAGCACTGTTTTTAGTCTGGGAATATAAATAGAAGCAAAAAAATAAGCAATGAGGTTATATTTATGATAATGGAAGGAAATACATAAAAGAAAGGTTAAAGTTTGAGAAAGTACCTTCAGAAGGGCATGGTAGAGAAAGAAGTCTAGAGTATCAGGAACAAAATTAAGAGAAGAATGAAGGTGTGAATATAGCTGGCCTAAACACTTTCATAAATGAAGTTTCTTTTATTTTTTTTAATATTTTTCCAACTACATGCAAAGAAAGTTTTCATCACTTTTTGGAAAGGTTTTCAGTTTCATATTTTTCCCCCTCCCTCTCTTCCTTCCTCCATCTCCCTCTGTCATAAAGCAATCCAGTATAGTTATATGTGTATAATTATGTTAAATATATCCATATTAATCTTATTTTGAAAGAAGAATCAGATCAAAAAAGGAAAGAAATTAGAGGGGGAAAACATAATACATAAGATAACTTTTAAAAATTGAAGAATGTAAGCATTAAAACTCCTTCTATGGATATATATATGTTATTTTCCATCACAAAGTCTTTTTTAAGTTGCCTTTAATTATTGCACTGCTGAAATGAACAAGTCCATCAAAGTTGATCATCATTCCATGTTAGTGTGTATAATGTTATTCTGGTTCTGCTCACTTCACTCAACATCAGTTCATGCAAATATTTCCAGGCTTTTCTGAAACCCCATCCCTCATAATTTTATAGAACAATAGTGTTCAATCACATTCGTGTACCACAATTTGTTCAACCATTCCCCAAATGATGGGCAATTCCTTCAGTTCACAATTTTTTACCACAACAAAAAGAGCTACTATAAATATTTTTGTACATGTGGGTTTTTTGCCCTTTTTTTAGAATCTCTTTGGGGTGCAGACTTAGTAGTATGCTTAAAAAAAGTATGGACAAAATTCCAATTGCTCTCCAGAAAAGTTGGATTAGTTCACAACTCCACCAGCAATGCATTAGTGTCCCAGTTAAAATGAAATTTCTAAGAGAAACTGACCAATCAGAAGGCTCCTTTCATCTCTCACTGGATTCTAAATTCTCTGCATTCTGGATTATAAACTCAACATTCATTTGAAACTGTCCTTTGAAAAGTTACCAATAATCTTTTTTAAATTAAATTTTACTTCATTTTTAAATCTGCATTTGCTCTTTCACACTCTACCCCCAACTGAGAAAATAAGAAAGAAAGCAGTCATTTTACAAATGTGTAAAACCAAACAAAAAAATTCCCACATTGTCCATTCCCCCCATCTTTCAAAAAGATATCAAACAGTACTTTGAGTCCATCATCTCTCTGTCAGAAGTTAGATAGCATGTTTCATTTGGAATTGTGGCTGCTTATTGTGTTGAAAAGAGTTTCTATTCTATCAAAGTTATTTATTTTGACAATACTTCTATTATTATGTAACTAATTTCCTTGATTCTGTTCACTTCATTTTCATTTTTATACAGGTCTTCCCAATTTTTTCTGAAAACATTGCTTTCATCATTTCTTACAGGAAATAGCATTACCTCACATGCATATGCTATAAAACATACTTAGCCATTCCTCTATTGATGGTTATAGCTCCAAATGTACCTATTTTCCTATATCGTCTTCAGCATTTTCCTTTTCTGTTTACTGCTAATCTGATAGATGAGTTTGAATCCTAAAAGTTGTTTTATTGTTCATTTCACTAATTACTAGTGAATTAGTACATTTTTAATATAGTTGCTGATAGCTTGAATATCATCTTCTATAAAATGCCAATTCAAATTCTTAGTCCATTTTATCAATTGGAGAATAATTCCAATTCTAATTTTGAATCAGTTTCTTATATATCAGAAATGAAACCTTCATTGAAGAAATTTTCTGCAAAAATTTTTTCATTTCTCTTCTAATTTATTGCAAATTTTATATGTATAAAAAATTTAATTTTGTTGACAAAAATTATTCATTTTATCTCTGATCTCTCTATATCTTGTTTGGTTGTGAACTTCCCCCATCAATAGTTTTAACAAAAATGTCTTCCTTGCTCCTTTGTTTTGTTACCCTTTTTTTGTCTAAGTAATGGACTTTTTTGGACCTTGTCTGGTCTGTACTTACTTTCTGCCAGACTACTTTCCAATTCTTGTTGTAATTTTTCTTGAATCATGAATTCTTGCCTAGATGAGTGCATTGGATTTATCAAATAGTTGACTATTATCTTCATTTTTATGCCTAAATGTATCTAATCTATCCTCTTATTAACTTCTCTAGTCTTAACCAGTATCATATCATTGATCTGATACTACTATGTCCTTTCCTTCCTACTTTGTTTTCATTAATTCCCTAGATATTATTTATCTTTTTTCTTCCAGGTAAATTTTTTTATTTTTCTTTCTTGTTCTCTAAAGTAATCCTTTGATAATTTGGTATGATATTGAATGAGTAGATTAATTTAGGTAATAATGACATTCTTATTAAATTAGTTAATAATAATAATAATAACAATAATAATACTTTTATTGTATTAATTTGCCCTACCCATGAGTAATTAACATTTCTTCATTCATTTAAATCTGTCTTTATTTGTGTAAATAAAGTTTTATAATTGTTTTCCTATGGTTCATTAGTGTTTGACTTGGCAAACTGCAAATTATTTCATATATTCTATAGCTTGAATCAGTTTCCTATATATATAAAATATCAAAAATGAAACTTTCATTGAAGAAAAATTTTCTGCAAAGATTTTTAATCTCAATTACATGCTTCTCTTAATTTAAGCTGCATCAAATTTATTTGTGTAAAAACTTTTTAATTTTATGGGATAAAAATTATTCATTTTATGTCCTATGAGGTAAAATGTAAATTTAAATTAAATTTGTCTTTCTAGGTCTACCTGATGGATTTTATTTATAATAAAAAGAATTGCTGATGATTTGTATGTTCATTTAATATTTTGAAACTTTGCTGGAATTTTTAATATCAATTAGTTTAATTGAATTTCTAGGATTCTCTAAATAAACTATCAAATCATCTGCCAAAAGTGATGTTGTTTTCTGTTATGCTTATTTCTTCCCTTTCTTTTTTTGTCTTATTACCATATTTAACTGTACTAACACTATATTGAATAGTGATTGTTATTAGTCCTTCTTTTCTTTTTATTTTTGAAGAATACTATGATGTCAATGATGATGCCATGACATGCAAATAAATTAGATTTAATTGAGGGAGGGCTGTGCAAATTACCAGCCTCACTTTCTCCTCTGGACCTATCTAGGTCCAGTGGCAATATTCAGATCAGGACACAGGGATGACCCTGGATGTAGTCCCAAACCTTGGCCTTTTTAAGCTAAGGTCTTTCCTAGGTATCAGACTGACTGAGGCAGCACCCATTCGGAGATTAAGGTGTGGTGAGAAATGAAGCAAAGAAAGGTTTCTTTTACCTAGTTAAAAAAAATCAGTGTGGAAGGGAAAGAGCCTCTGGGTTTCTAGCCAACGTAGAAACAATTACTAATGGTGATAATGAATATCCTTACTTTACTACCTGGAATCTTCTGGGAAGAACCATTAGTTTAGCAGTTTGAATAAATAGGCTTCATTTTAGATGAAATGAATGGTTTTAGAAAACTACTACTTAAGATGTTGAGAAAATGTTTTATTCTTCAAACTGAAATTGGTTTTCAACAGGAATTGTATTATATTATATATATTATATGTTGAATTGTATTATATATTTATTATATTATATTGTATTATATCTTGTTAAGAACTTTCTGCATCTTTTACTATAATCATTATTTTTGTTGTTCTTGCTATTTATAGTTTTCCTAATAGCTTTATATTCCTGATATAAATTCAACCTAATCTTTATTATATTACATGGATAATGTTTTACTTATTTTTGCATTGATATTAGTTAGGGATATTGCTCTATAGTTTTTTTCTATACCTGATTAGATAGTAAGGCCATATTTATATCATAGAAGGAATTTGGTAGAACCTTTTCCTATTTTCAAATATATTGTGCAATATTAGAATTAACCTCTTTAATTTACTTGTAACTTTGTTTAGGAATTTATTTATGATTTGTTCAATTTGTTTTTCTAAGATTAGATTTATTTGAATTCTCTATTTCCTGATTAGTCAATCTGGATATTTTACATTTTATAAATATTCATCCATTTCATTATTAATTATCATTTTCATTTTATAATTAAACAAAATTGGGTGTTCTATATTTTTATAAATGTTTCCATTTCATTGTCAGTTATAATTTTCATTGTCTTATAATTAGGCAGAATAGTTTCTGATACTTTTATTTCTTCATTAGTTATGAATTCCCCTTTTTATATACTAGTAATTTGATTTTAACATTTTTCTTTAAATCAACTTAAGCTAATATTTATCCCTTTTATTAGTTATCCCCCCCAAAAAAGCTGCTACTTTTATTAAACTTTTTGCTTTTAATTTTGTTAGTCTCTTATTTTATTTTCAAGATTTGTATTTTAGTGTTTTAGTTGGGAGTTTTAAATTTATTTTTTTGTTGTTACATTTCCAATCTGTTCTTTACCTCTTTTATTGATGAAAATTTTTAGTGATATGTATTTTCCCCTAAATCTACCTTGATTACGCCTCAAAAATTTGCTCTACTGTCTATTCTACTGTCTCGTTGCTGTCATGATCTTTAATTAAATTGATTGTTTCTATGATTTATTCTTTGAACCTACTTGTTTTTTAGGATTAAGTATTTAGTCTAATTGATTTTAAATCTTTGCTCCAAAGACCCTTTATTGAATATAACTTTTATTACATTATTATATGTGAAGGCTGTGTAACATCTATATTTTGGAGATTTTTTAAAGTTTTGTGACCTAATATTGTATGATCATTTTTGTGAAGGTTCCATGTACATATTAGTCTATGCATACTCCTTTCTATTTCCACTAATCTCCAGAGCTCTATCATATCTAACTTTTCTGTATATTATAATGAATAAATATTAAGAACCTACTTTTGCCAGGCACTATGCTGAGCTCTGGGTATACAAATAGCAAAATTAAAGACAGACTCTGACTTCAAGGAGCTTACAGGCTAATGGAGAAAGACAATACACAGAAAGCAGGTAGAGAGTAGAATGTATCCAGCACTAGGGTATTAGAGTCTAAACCAAAATAGCTACTGGGAAATGCAGAGATAGTTTGGAATTCTGAGCTCTCTAAAGGGTTGAATTTAGGAGGAGTTTTTTGCTCAGTCCTCCAGTCATAGGTAGAGGCAACTGAGATTTATAGATGAAGCAATCTTTTTGATGATGTTTCCTAAAGATGAGCTAATCCTGATGTAGGTCAGATGCCAGAAAATAATGATGTTGACGTTAAAACCAAACAGAGCAATGGTGAGAAATGAAAACTTTTCTGGAATTCCACTCACATCCCTCATTTCAATTTGTATTATTTTTTGGTTGGAAAAATTTAGGTCTGAGACAGACAAATTGAGGTTTCCTGTTGTTCTAGTTTAAGAATTTGGATACTAAGCTATAAATATTATTGGTACTTATATTTAATATTTAGTATTGTTTATGGTACCCTTTAGAAAACTGTAGTTTCTCTATTTACTTGGTCTCTTTTTGTTTTTGCTTCATCAGAGATCAATAGTTAGCCATACTTTTTTTTAATTTTAGCTAAAGAATAATAAATTTTGCTCTAGCAACTTTCTTTAACTCTGTACATCTTTCTGTTTCAAATTGTTTTTTGTAAATGGCATTTAATTGGATTCTACTTTCTACTCCACTCTAGTATCCTATTCAGTTCACTCAGTGAGTTCATCACATTTACATTCAGCTTTGATCATCAGTTGTATATTCTCTCTCATATTATTCTTATACTTTGTAACTTTAAGAGTTCATGTGCCTAAAAATAATCTATCTCCTAATCAACCTTCCCTCTCATTTTTCTGTTTCTTCTTGACTTTGCAACTCTTTGACATTACATATTATCCTCTTCAGTATACTCTTTCCTTTTTTAGGTTTTCATGATACTGTTCTCCTACCTATGTGATTGTTCATTCTTAATCTCCTTTGCTGGATCTTTCTCCAGGTCATTCCCACTAATCATGGGTGAACCCTAAGGCTCTGTTCTAGATCATACAATTATTCTTTCTACTTCATAACTTTCCCAGTTGTGGTTTTACTATCTCTCAGATTGACTTAAGAAATTAAATGGGAATTTTTTAGGAATTTGACAGAAGCTGCAGACAACTCAAGAGACTAGCAGATGACACACACTCAAAAAAGTTTAGAAACTCAGAAATGCATAAAATATATGTATAATATTAAATAATATCAATTTTTTAATCTTCTAATACTATAATAATTCAGACTTCTCTGGTACAAAGGGAGGGTCAAAAAATTTTATTCAGATATTCCAGATTATAAGGGCACCTCATCGCTAGCCCTTGCCATATAGAAGGAACAATTGTATTCTCTTTTACTTCTATACTCTCTTGATATTATTAGCTCTTATAGATTTAATTATCATCCCTATCTGGGATTCCCTAGGTGATTCTCAGATTCGTTTATCTAGCTCTGACTTCCTTTTCCCATATCACCAACATTATCCTGGATGTCCCATAGATCTCTCAAATCCAAGTCCAAAATAGAACTTTTTACTCTTCTTGAAAACCTTCCTTTTTTCCATTTTTCTGTTATTGGCACCATCATCCTCCCCCAGTCACCCAGCCTCATAACTTAAGCTGCCACCTTGATGCAAGTTATTACCTGTGGCCTAGATTATCACAGTGGCCTTCTAGGTGAATTCCCTACCTCACAGCTCTCCTCACTCCCATCTATACACGATCACTCAGTCAATAAAGTGGTCTTTCTAAAGTTCAGGTCATTTAAATCCCTTTACAACCTGGTTTCATTCTGCTTTTGCAGCCTTCTTGGACTTAACTCCCTTCCATGTACTCTACAGTCCAGTGACTTGACCTTCTTGTCATTTCTTGCATATAACCTCCCTTCCCCAACCATAGCTTTTTCATTGGATAGTTCCATGCCTAGATTTAGTGGTATGTTGGCAAATGTTTAGCAACCAACTTATTTATTTAAAAAAAAAGTACACAGGGGCGGCTAAGGTGGCGCAGTGGATAGAGCAGCAGCCCTGGAGTCAGGAGTACCTGAGTTCAAATCTGGCCTCAGACACTTAATAATTACCCAGCTGTGTGGTCTTGGGCAAGCCACTTAACCGCATTTACCTTGCAAAAAATACGCAGGACACACTTTTAAATTTAATCTGCATTATTAACATTTTCTCCATCACTTTGCTAAGTCTAGAAATCAAAAAAAAATAACAAATCAAGTCTTGATTTATTGCATTTATCAATTTCTAAGATACAGTAGTCATGCTGAAAATGTAACAATTTGACTCCATCACTCTCATTCCTTCTAAAATGAGGGTTCCACTTTCAACTCACAAGCTGCTTCATCTAAAATGAGAATTCCTGACTTTTTTTGTGACTCCCTGTGGCAGTCTATCTTCAGATAATGTTTCAAAATAAATTCTGAACATATTAAATAAATTTCATTTAGAGGCTAGTGAAAATAATTTAAATTTCCTATCCAAGTTCCTATGCAAATCTATCCATAGAACCCTTGGGAGGGTTCATGAATCCCAATATAACACCCCCTTTTCTTTTTTTAAATTTATTTTTATTAAATAGATATTATTTGAGTTTTACATTTTTCCCCCAATCTTGCTTCCCTCCCCCCCACAGAAAGCACTCTGTCAGTCTTTACTTTGTTTCCATGTTGTACCTTGTTCCATATTGGGTGTGATGAGAGAGAAATCATATCCTTAAAGAGAAGAGAAGTCTAAGAGGTAACAAGATCAGACAATAAGCTATCTGTTTTTTTTTTCTAAATTAAAGGGAATAGTCCTTGCACTTTGTTCAAACTCCACATCTCCTTATCTGGATACAGATGGTACTCTCCTTTGCAGACAGCCCAAAATTGTTCCCAGTTGTTGCACTGATGGAATGAGCAAGTCCTTCAAGGTTGGACATCACTCCCATGTTGCTGTTAGGGTATACAGTGTTTTTCTGGTTCTGCTCATCTCACTCAGCATCAATTCATGCAAATCCCTCCAGGTTTCCCTGAAATCCTGTCCCTCCTGGTTTCTAATAGAACAATAGTCTTCTATGACATACATATACCACAGTTTGCTAAGCTATTCCCCAATTGATAACACCCCCTTTTCAAAAAGAAGACTAAAAATCATTTAATCTTCTCCCAGGATCTTTGCCCTGGGGTACTTTGCCCTGGAGATTCTCTTTCTTTCTTACTGTTTTTTACTTTCTTTCTAACTGTTCCCCACCTTGCCCAAAAGTCCTGACTCCCTCACCAACCTCAGTGACTATCAGCATTTTCTGACATGAAATGCGATAGAGGAATGAACTTGCCACTCATCTTAAGGTTGACCCACATTTACAAAAGGAGATAAATCTAAGAGCCGCCTATTTCCACAAACACTTAATCTTTAAAAGTGTTATTAACTTGTTAAGTAGAAACCAGTTGCTAATTATGGCAAAAAGGAATGAGAGAGGTTTTTTTTGATTCAAAAGTGTGATGACTCTGCAAGTATAAACTTTTTTAAGACCTCTCTTTTTAGGGTAGGCATTCCATGCCAATGGTAAATGCTTATGCTGATCACAGGATTTGTGATTTCTTTGATGTAAGAATGTCCTGGTGAAAAACATTACTGTACCAGTGCAATTTGGTATCTCTTTTTCCTCAGATAGTCTTAGAGTGTTGTCTGAGGCACTCAGAGGTTAAATAGAGTTCGGAGTCAGACAGTATGTGAAGAATACGATTTGAACCTAGGTCTTCCTGAATCTAGTGACTCAGGTTTAGTGACTCAGGTGCCTTCCTTGCCCATGTTAATAACTAAGCTCAGAGAAGGTTATAGAATGACAGGATTAAGTTGCCTCATGGGTAGAAGCTAATGTATTAGGTACCTGCATGTGTTTCTGGGAGATAACTTTATCATTGATGCCCATAAAATTGAGATAGGATGGGGTACACACACAAACTCACTTTTTCTATGAACATCAAATGATAAACAATGCTCTGTGAAATATCTTTTAATGTATAAGAACTGCAATCTTATAGGAAGAGCAAGAGTTACTGTTGGATGCTATACATGAGTCCAAAAGTCACCTGTTCTGAGTTATATAAGTTCTGTTTTTACATAAACAAATCATCTAAATTACTTGGCTAGACTTCATGTATTATAGGCAATAGTTTTATCACATTCTAAGATTGGTGTTCATTGTAAATATTTAACATTAGGGAAATAAATAATCATATAAAATATGTTAGGGACAGCTAGGTGGTACAGTGGATAGAGCACTGGTCCTGGAGTTAGGAAGACCTGAGTTCAAATCCAACCTGAGACACTTAATAATTACCTAGCTGTGTGACTTAGGCAAATCACTTAACCCTATTTCCTTGCAAAAACTAAAAAGAATGATATGTTAATATGGTTGTGTAATAGATATTTTATTGGAAAATATTGTTGTTAGTCATTTCTTTCAGTCATGTCCAATTCTTCATGACCATTTTCTCAGCAAAGATATTAGAGTGGTTTTTGTCATTTCCTTCTCAAGATCATTTTACAGATGATAAACTGAAGTAAACAGTGTCAAGTGACTTGCCCAAGATCACACAGCTAGTAAGTGTCTGAGGTCTGATGAGTCTTCTGACTCTAGGGTCAGCACTGTATCTACTGAATCACCTAGCTGTAGGTGGTAAATACCAAGTATCAATTGGATATCATGGTTAAATCTTTTTCCAGACTTTCCAAAGTAAACTTTCTTGAAAATGTGAAAGTTTGCATTCAAACCATTATTTTCCCAATAAGAAGATGAGCTTCATAGCTAAGAGATTTGAAATTAAAATGAATCTACTGAGAACCACCATAATTCTTCACTTTTTCTTTTTAATCCCAACAGATATGCCGCCTGGAACGCCATTTGTCATTAAGAAAATACCAAGGAAATCTTTTTGCCAGTCAGCCAGTGATGTACATAACTACAGCTTCTGAGCCCCCTTGTGCCAAGCTGAGGGAACTTGTACAGCTGTGTGGAGGTCAAGTGTCCAGGAGTCCTTTTGCAGCCAGTATCTACATTGGTCCCTACAGGGGAAAGAAACAGCCAGAGATCAAGTACTTATCAGAAAAATGGATCCTAGGTAGGAAGCTGATTATCTCTTCAAAAAAATAAAAGTGATTCCTATGTAGAAAACATTGTTTGAAATGAAGTTCTGGTCTCAATAAATATAAGTGCCTACTACCAAGTAATATAGTCTTCTGGGCTCTAGGGGAAATACAAAGATAAATCAATTCATCTATCAACAAGTATCTATTAAGTATCTCCTGCATGCCAAGCATCATGCTGGGAACTGGGGATACAAGTTCAAAGAAGAAAATAATATTTACTTATAGGGAGCCTACATTCTATAACAGGAAAGACAATGCAAATATAAATATATATACAGCATAAATAGAAAATGAATAAATACAAACACATGCAAAGTAGTTAAATATAAGATAGTTGGGGGATTCAGAAAGGCTTCTTGCTGGAGCCTCATGTTAAAGAAAGAATGGGACCCAATGAAGCAGAGAGTTAAGGAGAGAGACCTGAAGGCCTGTAGGAGAGTCAGGGCAAAGGTGTATAAAAGGGATATACAGCTTTACATGGGAGGAAAAGAGGGCTGGTTGACTTGTTGGCAAAGTTGAATTCTCAAATTCATGAAGGGTATAGCATCATTCACGGGAAGGAGAAAGGAATGGATTACATTTGGCAGATGGAGTGAGGGAAAAGGATCCAAGGATAAAAAAATATTTTAAGTGATACATGGCAAAATTTTCTTGGCACAAGATTTTACAAGACTACCATGTAGAGTAAATTATTTTTATAATACTCATTTTGGACATTAATTATCAAGTGCTATTTTCTAATACTAGGGCAGCTAGGTGGCACAGCGGATAGAGAATTGGTCTGAAGTTAGGAAGGTTCATCTTTATGAGTTCAAATCTGGCTTCAGACAGTTTTTCTCTCTGGGAAAGTCATCCTGTTTCCCTAAGTTCTTCATCTGTAAAGTGAATTGGAAAAGGATATGTCAAACTAGTACAGCATCTTTGCCAAGAAAACATCAAATGGGGTCACAAAGAATGAGACACAACTGAATCACAGCAAGACTTTCTAACATTACTAAGGCAAGAACCAAAAGGCCCCTTTGATGCCTTTCTGAACAAAGGAAGCACCATGGTTTACTTAGTAGGTTTGAATCTACTAGAATAGGAAATGCTTAACCAAAATAGCACAGCATGCCTAGAATCATAAGGACTTGGATCAGAGATGAACCTTAGAGAGCCTCCTCTATTCTCCTCATTTTACAGATGAGAAAACAGATACCTAGAATTGGGAAATTTACTTGTCCAAGGTTCACAGATAGGAAAGTAGCAGAACAAAATGACCTCTAAGTATTCAGTTCATTTTCCGTGCACCATGATAAAAAAAATTCCATATTTATAAGGAAGAGTTCATTTCTCTGTTTCTTCTTTTTAATAGAACTTTAAATAATAGCAAAGAGTTTTAGCAATGTAGAATTACACCATAAAAATGTATTTTTCAGCTAACGGAACTTTGCACACAATTGATATCAACAATCTACATCAACAGCTAATCTTTGAAAGTTTGGAAACTTTTCATGTATTGAGAGCCAAAATCTGGATCTGCACTCTTATTATTTCCAGATTGGATAATCCTAATGCTCCTTTCCTGTTTCTTGTGTGTAGTTTTATTTCGAGCCATGAACAATTCAACTGCTTTTATATAGTTCCTTCCATAACTTTCTATTCCCTGTGTTTTCCAGTCTCTCTTGGTCCTGTCCTTGTTTCTTATATCCAGGCTGAATTTTCATCTTGTCTATCATAATGTATACCTGTGGAGTCAATTTTTGTTTACCCACTGTCATAAAATTCCCATTCTGTTTCTGGTTTTTCTTTTGGTTTTTCTTTTGGTATACCATCTGCTCCCTTGTTTACATCTAGTTACTGTGAATGCTGAAATATTTTACTTCCAGACCTCTGACATCTTTACTCATATAAAATTATGGCTGCTGAGATACAAATTACCAGCCTAGTTCAGTCCATCATGCTATAAGTGTCCCAGCTCTTTAGATTTCAGAGCATTTCACTTTTTGTAACCCTTCAGTCAGATGCTGCTATTTTGGCGATATTACAGTGAAAAAAAATGTATGGTCAATTGTAAATCAACTCTTTGTGTGCATAAATATTTCCAGAGGAAATCTGATAGTGAAAATAACACAGGAATGTAATTCATGAGACCTAGGCCAAGTTCTTCCATTAACTATATAACCTTTTATTGCCTCAGTTTCCTTCTCAGTACCTTAGAGATATAATATATTTTATATCTCCTTCATAGAATTGTGGTAAGATTCAAGGAAAAAAATAAATATGAAAAGACTTTTAAAATTAAATAGTATAACAAAATGTATGGTGATCCAACAAAAATGTTTTTTCAGTACATGTTTCACATATATTTCTCTTAATAGAACTTATAAAGCAAAATCAAGCCCAGTAAATGTTATGTAGTTCATTTTGTCTTCTAGTAAAAAACAACCAGATATATTCGTATAGAGTAAATTTTGTGCCCCAAATCTTTTAAAGTAACCATAAGAACAAACTAAACCCTTCTCAAGTACAAATCAAAAGGAAAATCAATGACATGAGAGATACTCTCAAAAATAGATCATAAACTAATAATTGTCTAGTTGGAAATACTAGAAGATATGCTTGCCACCTTGTAGCATGGTATATATAAGGCATATGATGGCTATCATAAGCTTTAAGAATTTACTAAGGTATTATTAATTTGTTTTATATGATATTTTTATTTTTTCATGTTCATATCACTTGTACTGAAAGCCCTAATTGCAGACATTATAAAATTTATGGTATTAGCATCATCTCCTAACCACTCTCCCTGCAATGATTTCTTCATGAAGTTTCTTATATCACCACCTGTTTATATTACCAAAATAATTTGAAAAATATTTATTAGTCTTTATTTTTTAATATAATTCCTCTGTTATTACAAGTCAGTTTCTATTTTTCTCCCATTTAGGAGAATCAGAATCCCAGCTCCCAGTGGAGCATTAACCGAGTCTGATGTGGGATCATAGGACTTTGAACTAAAAGGGATCTTAAGAGATAATCTAATCTAGTTCTCCTAATTTTTCAGTGGAAATTATATTATAAATCCCAGAAATTATATTACTTGCCTAAGTCACATTGATTATAACAGAGCTGAAATTCCATGACTCCAAATCCAGTGTTCTTCTTGAAATTTGTCTTTCCGGTTTTGAACCAAATTTTTTGACACTATAGATCTTAGAGAACCTTCAAATTACATTGCAGCAAATGTAAGGGTACATAATTTAAGGATGATTCATTTTTTATCCGTTTATTTTGTAGAAATATTACTGGGTTAGTTTTGTGGGGTTTTTTAATAATGAAGGTAGATTGAAAGTCATGATTGTTTTCCCTAGTCATTCCCAAGAGTCTGTGTTTCCCTGAAATTGCACTTATGCTTGGGATAAGATTCCTGATGAATCATTGAAACAGAAAAGGGGGCAGTTAAAAGAGAGTTTTTATTGACACTTGAGACCTGTAATTTCATCAGTGTGGGTTCTTCTGCCCACACACATCCCAAACCCTCTAGATCCTGTAGATAGTCTTGGAGAATCATTATGGTAAAAACATTTTAGTATCCTGTCGCTGGTCTGGTGATGAGCTATTCCTCAGATAGCAGGCACTCAATTCATAATTCAAAGTTTTTCCACACTGGTAGGACCACTAGAGACAGTGAGAAATTGGGGAAAATAATGTCTTTTTTGGACAAAGGACCTATACTGTCTCTTACTACTTGTGTGACACCAGGTAAATTACTGGATATCTTTGGGGCCCATCTTCCCCATCTGTAAAATGAGGAAGTTAGACTAAATGACCTTTAAGGACACTTGTATCTCCTAATCATAAACCTATGCCCTACCTTAGTTTGGTCTTTGCTGGTATAGCTGTGGGAACCAGGGATGCTCTAAGGAAATAAGAGCAAGTAAGACAAATTTCATACTTTGAAAGGAAAAATTATTATTGCTTAATATTGGGTATTTTATTTTATATTTGAAATATATGTTCTATTTTAATATACTTTGTATCTTTATAAAATGGTACTTTGTATCATTTTATATTTTTCCCCATAGCAACTCATAAATAAAATAGGATCATAAATCTGGAGCTGAAAGAGAGGGGATGCTGTAATTAAGTGGCTTGTCCAAGGTCACATGGGTACTAAGTATTTGAATCCAAGTCCTGATACTCTGAATGCCACTTGAATCTTTCCACTGCATCAAGCTACCTTTTAAGTTTAATAAAAATTTTGCCTCTTAGAAAAATAAGTCAAACAAAACTGAATTATAGGATTTTAGAAGTTGAAGGAACCTTAGAAATAATGTAGTCTACATACCATCTCATTTAACAAACATGAAAACTGAGTCCCAGAGAAAGGGAAGGATTAGCCCAAGGTGCCCAGAGGGACAACTCTAGGTCTGAATCTAAGATCTCCTTGTGTAGTATATTCTTGTATTATTTTCTTGTATATTGTGTTCTAGTGATAAAGGGAGAAAGGAGAGATTGAGTCCTCTATCCTTGATAACTGCCGAGGTCTCTCATTTTGTCTAAAATAATTACCTTTATCTTTCACCATTTTTGTATGATCACTGATTGTTGTCTTATAAGATATTATCCTGTCTTGTAATATATTACTACTGTCAATCTCCTTCATTTTCTATGCTGTATTCAAGAGATAGACATATTTACAGATTTTGTCAAAACAACTCCCAACTTTAGCATGATTTCCTTATGTAACTTTTTTTTAAATGGCACAAAGTTCTTACATATATAGAAATTGTTACCCCAGAGTGGTAACTTCAACCTATTGCTCCAACTGCTTTCTCCCAATGATATAGATATGTAGCCAAAGACAGTACTTTAGAACTCAGAGATTCACAAAATTTAGAACTAGAGCAGACTTTAGAGGTCATGTTCTCTGAATGGCAGTCCAGTGTTGTTTCCCTCTTGCCAGGCTGCCTGGCCTCATTTTTAAGTCATCTACTTCAGTCACATTGAGACTTTTAACAGCCAATAAGTAATAATTAAGCAACAACTTCAGAAATGGCTGTATAGTTTGGAGCTGTGACTTCAGGGAGTATAAAAGGTTATCTTCCGTGTCCAGTGGTTTTCAAGGCATTCTTTCAAACTATTAGCACTGAAATGATTGAAAACTCAAACTGCTGTTTAGAAGGCTGTAATTTTCCAGGACAAGCTGAACCAGAATTAGTACAAAGTATATGTGGTTTTGACTCAAGCCCAGACATGAGACAAGATACTTTTTCCTTGTGAAGGTATATTTCCATATTTCTATCTCTAAAAATGACCAACCTATTTAATATTCTTCAAAGTACAGTCAACCTGCAAGAGTCTGACACAAAGTTATAATTCTTCCCCCAGATGTTGTTCCTAATTCTTTGCCTTTGATCTCTGTACCACCTTGGTAACCAAAAACAATTGAATGAGTAATAACCAAATACAATTTTACCTAGTTACTCTTATCAGAGCTATTAATTTTTTTGGTCCCTGAGAAGATAATATATATATATATATATATATATATGTATATGTGTGTATATAAAATTATTATTATCATTATCTTTTGTTTTCCTATCATGGAGTATTTGTAGATAGCAGAAAAGAGTCAATAATCAGGAAGAAATTGAAGATTAAAGATTAGAGTAGACATAATAGGGGAAACATTCTATTACAGAAAACAGGAATAGATGGAATCAAAGTTGCTTAAAAAGGAGTTTGCCTTGGGAAAGAGAAGTGCCACACATCTTCACAAGAGAGGTGAAGGAAGAGTAAGTGGGGGAGGAAGTCTAAGTGAGGTGATATGAAAAGGATAGAAAAAGGGAATTTTCTCATCAAATTGACCTATCTTTTTTCCATGAAATATTAGTTGAGGTCCTCAACTGAGAGGGTGGAGCGAAGAGGGTGCCATGGGAGAGTAGAGGAAAGATGAAAATGTTTGGAATAGCTCCTGGGGTCAAAAGGGGAGATGGGGAGATTTGATCATTCTTAGCAACAAATTAAGACAGCAATTATATGGGCCCTATAGGAGAAAGGATGGGTGATAACAAGGTAGGAAACTTCAGCAACTGAACACCCATACTGATGAATGGTTTTATTTTTTCATTGTTTCAAATTATTTAACAGCAAGACTGTCAATTCCTGAAAAATATCTTTAAATTTGTCTTATATGCATTTCTGCCCTTACTTTCTCTTACATTAAATTACTATTTTGACAATAGCTTTTCTTTTTCTGTGGTTTTCTTTTTTAAAAAGTCTTACTGATTTATTGCATTTGTTAAACAGTAATCATTTCCCAGTAACTTCCTTCCTCCTTACACTTTCTTCTCCTCTCCAAAACATTTATACAAAACTATCTAATACAATGACTAAGATTTCAAATATGTAATGTTCCGTAGCTATAGTCCATTGTTTCTCTATAGAGAGGAAGGAAGTGTACTTAAACTCCAAACCTCAAGTGTGTCCAGTGATCATAACATTCCCTGTGAATTATGTTCACTTTTAGTATTATTTGCACTTTGGTTGTGAGTTCAATTCTATTCAACACAATGTAAGCATGTAATTATTAAGCACTCAGTTTATATTAATATTGTGCTAGGCACTAGGGATAAAGAGACAAAAAACAAAGTACCTTCCTTCAAGGAGCTTACATTTTGTCGAAGGTATACAATATGGACAAAGAAAATTGAATATAATATAATAACTGAAAATAATTGGAAAATATATGCAAAGTAATTTCTGGGGAAAGGCACTAGCAACTGAAAGGTCACCAGGGACCAGGAGAGGTTTCTTAGAGGAGATGGAAACTTGAGCAGAGATTTGGGGAAAGCTAGGGATTCTATTAGCAGAGGACATTCCTAGGTTAGATTATAGAAGGAAAAGGGCCAGAGAGAGGAGATAGACTATTGTATGTAGGAAACAGCAAGGAGGTGATTTGACTCTTAATAATATAAAATGCATAGAGAAGAACAATGGGTAATAAGACTAAAAAGATAGACTGATGCCAGATTGTGATGTCTTTAAATGCCAAACAGAGGTATTTGAATAGGAGCATGACATGGTCAGATTAGGAATACTACTTTGACAGATGAGGGAAGAATGGATTAGAGTGGAGTCAGAAAGATCAGTTAAGAAGCTATTTCAATAGTCTTGCTGAGAGAGCTAGAATTAAGATGGTTATGTTGAGTAGATAGAAGTGGATAAATGGAGGTTATATTATGAAGGCAGAATGAGCAAGATTTGGAAACTGATTGTTTATATGAGGAAGAGGGAAAAGTCAAGGAGGTCTCTCAAATTGTGACTATGGGGAACCAAAAGGTTGGTAGGGAAGGAAAAAAAAGTTAAAGGGGAACAGGTTTTGAGAGAATATGTTGTTTTTGTACATGTTTAGATTGAGTGCTTGTGGACACCTTCTAATTGGAGTTGTCCAAAAAGCATCTGATCATATGAAATTAGAGTTCATCAGTGTATTTAAGGCTAAATTTATAAGTTCTTATTGTTGTCTATATAAAGATAAAGATGATGGAGAGAATAGAAAGCTGTAACAAAAAGGCCCATTCCAGAATCCTAGATTCTAATTATATACCGTTGTATGCAGTCTTTGTATATAGTGTTCTCCTGATTCTGCTTTCCTTGTTCTGATTAAGTTCATATAAGTCTCAACATAGTACTTGGAATTCTCCCTGTTCATTATTCCTTATAGTGTTATACTATTCCATTACATTCTTATTCAGCCACTCCCTATCAATGAGCACCTACTTGCCTTCTAAATTTTTTCTTCTATTAGGGATGTTGCTTTGAATGGTTTTTTTGGGGGGGGTAGGTTTTTAAAGCAAGGCAAATGGGTTGCCCATTAAGTGGCTTGCCCAAGGCCACACAGCTAGGTAATTATTAAGTGTCTGAGACCAGATTTGAACTCAGGGTACTCCTTATTCCAGGGCCTGTGCTCTATCCACCTAGCTGCCCCTGCTTTTAATGTCTTGACATAATAAGAGAATTTTTTCTCTCATCAGGGGTATTTGCCTCATAATTGGATAACTACTTCTAAGTTTACAAATAACTGGAACTTTTTTCAAGTTATTCCAAATTATTTTCCAATATGAGTGAAATAATCCAAAACTTAATAACAACAAAGCATTTTGTGTATCTTTCTGAACCCCCCCCAAAAAAAACTGATTATTTCTGTCCATTAAGATCTTTCCCATTTTGATGAGTTTAATGTGATACTTCAGAATTGTTTTAATTTCTATTTCTCATTTTTAATGATATGGACAATTTTTTCTCATTCTCAATAATTTATATTTCTTTTTTTGAAAACTCTTGCTATCATTTAACCATTTATCTTTTGATTAACAACTCTTAAGTCATATCTATCTATAGCTGTCTATCTCAGATGTTCAGTTTTTATAAGAAAAGCAGAAAAGAAGATATTTTTAGTCAATAAACTTCCCACTCAGCAGTTTTCTCTTATTTTTCTATCTGCTGAATTTTGTTTGTACAAATCTTTTTTATTTTTATATAATCAAAATTGTCTGTTTTGTCCTTTCTAATTACCTTTATTCTTTGTCCGTTTATGAATTCTCTGCCTAACCCTGGTCCTTAAAAATACTTCTCATTCTTCTCTGATGTTTTTATGATGCTATCTTTTATCTTTAAATTGTTTATTGATTTGTAATTTACTATGTTATATGTATAATATGCTGATCTAAGTGTTGCCAAAATATTACCCAGTTTTTAACTTCCTGCCAAGTATGTAGACTACATTCTTAGCCTTTCTGAATAATGAACTATCATGTTCATTTTCTTTTAGGTCTTACTGATCTAGCCTGTCCTACTTTTTGTTTCTTAACTAATAATAAATATTTTCACATTATTGATATCTTTGTTTAAGTTGTCACCTACAGTTTCCATAGTACTCACCTTTTTATCTCTCAAAAAACTAGTCTTTATGATAAAAAAAATTTTAATTGGGGAAAAAATGAGAAAAACTGTGTAACATAGGGAAGAAGGTTCTATATTATATATACAATGTTCCACATTCATAGTTCCCTTTCTTGACAAATAGAAAAAAAAAAGTAAAATCCCATATATGACAGTTTATTACATCTTTCCCAATTGATCCATACACCTGCTTAATTTCTAATTTTCTGCTACCATACCCCCCAAAAAAGTACTGCTATAAATATTTTGATATGTATGGGATCCTTTTGGGGGGGTCATTACCTCCTTTCCACAAAGATCTGTTTTTTCTTCTATTTGTTGACAGCTGTTGCTTTGCTTTCTTAATGTATATTACTGCCATGTCTGTTGTGTTTCTGAGTCTATCAAGTATTATGAAAAGAGGATTTCCTTGCTTTACCCCCTGAACTTACTAGTAAAGCTTCTAGTAAATTTCCATCAGAAATAATGTTAACTCTTAGTTTTAGACATGTTTTTGAATGTGTGACTATATTTTTTAAGATTCAAAAAAAATGATGTTGGGAGTCTTTTTGCCAGTTTTCTCTGCATCTATTGATAAAATTATGTATTATTGTTATTCTTTTACATGGCTACTTATTGTTTTCCTAATTTTTAAGCATCCTTTCATTCTTTGATATGTAAATTACTTCATTCTGCATACTTGAAGTATTTGTCATAACAAATTCTAAAGCAATACTATAAAATTTCTTGGCAAGTTAAACATGTAGCTTATTTCTCTCAGATTTCTTTGGGTTTTGTTCACCTGATTTTTGTCTCTCTTTCCAATGCTTCCAATTTCTTGGGCAATCTTACCTGATTTCTTGAAGCATGATTTTTGGGATTTTTGTTTCAATTTGTTTTAATTGATACACTAGACAAAAAGAATATGATAGAGCCAGTTTTAACTGACTTTTAAGATCTGATTATTGAATTTTCATTATGAGCATTTACATCTCATAAATAAGAATTACTGCAAATTAGGGCTTGTTTTTTTGTTTCAATTTTCTAGACTTTAGAAAATGTTAATAATACATATTTTAGTTGTTAACCTCTGAATTACTCTATATGCAGCAGATCAGTCAGAAAATGAAGCCTCCAAACTGGAGGCTCTTGAAGGAGTCTAACAGTAACAACCACTACTACCCTTGTTGTTGTTGTTTTTGTTGTTGTTGTTTGTAACAACAATGGACATTTGTGTAGCACTTTAAAGTTTACAAGTGATTTCCATTTATCATCTCACTTGAACCTCACAATTCTCTATCTGGAGTTCTCTTGTCTTCTTTCACTATCATCTTTTGGTATCCACTAAATGTTCCATTTCCCTTGCCTTGCCTTACCAATTACCTTTTTTTCCTTTGGAGTATTCTTTTTAATCCTTTTAAATTCCTTAATCCTTAATCCTCCCTTATCCTGGCATGATTTAATCCATTTTATGCCTGCTTCCATTTTTTTTTTTTTTTCAGAAAAAAGAAGGAAGGGAATGGTAAAGAGAATTTATATTCTGCCCTGCTATGCTTTAGGCACTATGCTAAATGCTTTCACCAAGATTATTTCATTGAATCCTTTCAGGAACACTGCATGGTTATCCCCATTATATAGAAAGGGAAACTGAAAAAGAGATTAAATGACTTCTACATAGCTAATAAGAGGCTTGAGGCAAGATCTGAATTCATGTCTTCCTGATTCCAGGAACAGCCACTAAACCAGTCTCAGAACCCTGAAGTTTGTGAGTGCTTCAAATTTTCTCTTCTCCCATACTCAATTTTTTTACCTTTTCGATTAATCCAAACCTCATCAAATCACCTACATAATTTTCCTTTGTAGTATTTTGCTCAAGTCTTCTCTATTTCTACCTTTTCTGTCATGGAAGCAAGTAGTAGAATCAATCCTACCCAAGATCTTAAAAAGAAAAGTTTCAAGGGTTCAGGAAAAATATAAATAGGATTCTTTCTATAGATTAAAAAAAATTTTTTCGCAAGGCAAATAGGGTTAAGTGGCTTGCCCAAGGCCACACAGCTAGGTAATTATTAAGTGTCTGAGACGGTATTTGAACCCAGGTACTCCTGACTCCAGAACCGGTGCTTTATCCACTGCGCCACCTAGCCGCGCCCCCCCCTCCCGTCTTTCAGGGAGATGACTTGCCCAAGGGGTCACACAACTAGTAAAAATCAAGTGTCTGAAACTGGATTCAAACTAGAGTCCTCCTGACTCTAGGGCCAGTGCTCTATCCACTATGCCACCTAGAATATGATTGGTGAACATCTGAAGAATGACCTTTGCACTGGAAATTAAAAAAAAAAAGTTTCAAGGGGTTGATACCCAGAAAAAGTAAGGAGATAATAGAAGAAAGTTCCGAGGACATAATGAATTTAAGTCACATGACACAAAAGAACTGCATCTCTGAATTCTAATAGAACTAATAAATATGACTTAGATGCCATGCTTATCAGTCTTGCAGATGCCAAAAAGCTTGGAATGAAAACAGAAGATGATAGAGTCAAGATCCAAAGAATTTGGGGCAGCTAGGTGGCATAGTAGATAGAGTACTGACCCTGGTGTCAGGAGGATGTGAGTTCACGTCTGGCCTCAGACACTTAATAATTACCTAGTTGTGTGGCCTTGGGCAAGTCACTTAACCCCATCACCTTAAGTAAATAAATAAAATTTAAAAAAAAAAGATCCGAAGAGTTTGACAGAACAGAACCTTAACAAACCAGGGCTGAACCTAATAAGCTTAAATTCAGTAGGTGTAAACTGTACTTGAGTACCAAAAAATCAACTTCATAAGTACAAGATGGAGAAGGCATTTTAATATATTGACTAAAAAAGATCTAGGGCATTTAATGGATGAGTCAACAGTTGAGATGAGGAAAACAAAAGTGCTAATAAGTTCTAAGTTTCATTACTAAATGAATATCCCAGTGATAAGAAGGTGATAATCCTTCCTTATATTCTCTTCCCTGGTCTGACATCTGTATTCAATTTTGAATTACTCTAGTTTCAGAATAATATTTATTAAACTGGAGAGTAAGCTCCTTGAGGGAAGACTGTCTTTTGTTTCTTTTTGTATCCTTAGCACTTCGCACATAGCCTGGCCCATTGTAGGCACTTAATAAATAAATGTTTATTAAGTAGAGAACAGAGGGTTGATGGAAGATCAGATTTGAAAGGCTACTATGAAGAAAAATTAATAAAATTGTCCTGCTTTGCCACCCCAGAGAACATTGGGTGAAAAGTGTCATAGTTAGTCAGGAATAATTTCCTCAAATTAGAGCTACTCCAAAATGAAATAAGGTAGAAGTTTCACAAGGTAGAAGTTTCAATAGAGTTTTTCAAGCAGAAGTTGGAGACCATTTGTTGAGGCTGTTATGGGGGAGTTCCATTCATTAAGAGGCAAAAAAAGATGTCTTCTGAGATCCCACTGAAGTTATTTGATTATCTGATTTTGTCTTGTCAATTTGTCCTTGACTTCTATATTTTTGTGGTCCAAATATGTATATTCTTAGAGACAAATCTTGAAACCAAAATGCCACATACTATAGAATAGAATTAATATACTATATAATAGTATAATAATAATTAATATACTATATAATATACTATAGAATGAATTCTTTATTTTCTCTAAATTTTCTCCTGTTTTATTGGTCCTTTTGATTTCTTTTTTGGTAACTAATTTCCTTTACAGTTTCTATCCTTATATCTTTTTTTAATCATATTATTTCTATTCTGAAGCACTTTAGACTTTCTTGCAGGTTTTTCAGTTATTTCCAGGGAGTCTTGTTTTAGTTTCTATCAAATATTCCCTTTCACTAGGAATATATAGGACAGAACACATATAGGACACAAGTGAGGACAGTGAGCCTGTAAATCTGCTTTCTGGTTTATTTAATGTTTTTTTATTCTGTAGGAATTATTTTGTGTGAAGTGATTTCCTTTCTCTTATTGTTATTTTTATAATTTTATTTTGGCACTTTTATTTGATTTTAGTTTTTGTTTCTTTGCCTTTTGGAGGTGGAGGCAAAGATTTCATTCACCATCTTATCCAAAGTCTCCAACCTTTCTCTTTGGCAAATATTACCACCATAGGTCAAGTATCTGGATGTGATTCTCACAAGAGAATTAATCAGAGCATACTGAGTTGCCATCACATTGCAAATCCAAAGATTTATCTCTGCTTATTCATATAATACTTTTTAAACTTTCTTTCTTCTCTTTTTTTCCAATTCTTTTAAAATTTTTGAAGGGGGGATGGTTTGGGAAAGGGGGAAGAGTCATAAGTGAACTTGAGATAAAATTTGAGTCATCTATTCCTGAATAAGTATGGCGAAAGCTCCTTAAATAAATTATATTTTTTCTTGATTTAGGACCAAGAGGATTTTATTATGAACAAGTATAAATGTCCAGTTATTAAAAATGAGAAGACATTCATCATGTACTTTTTATGTTTGGAACACTATGCTACACAATGATGTTAGTTGCAGAGGACTTTTTAGAAAGCTATCAGTGTAAAGCAAGACATATCATTATTATCAGAAAGATAACACATATACATCAGAAAATGCAAGCCATCTTATGAAATTACTTATATTTCTAACACATTCAAAGTAATGTTTTCTTGCAATTTGGTTAAGATGACACCACTGGATTAATATGTGTTTGTCTCTAGGATCAGAAGTAATAATGAGACAAAACCTTGGTTCCTTTCTTTAGGAAGGAATCAAGGCCACTAGACACATCACTGGATATAAACTTCTGACTGGAGATGTAAGGATACAGGCTCCTTATTCAAAGAACAGTCTCCTGAATGTACTTTATATTTTTTATAAGATTTTAGGGCAAATAATAGCTTATAAGGTAGTAAATGCAATTCTAAGTTATAGTAAAAATCACAAAACAATTGTTCTTACAAGTATCTGGGAAAAAATAAAATACTAAAAAGTATCATAAAACAATGCTATTAAATTACTATTTCTCTTTCCTAGTTTCCCTTAAATTATCAGTAATAGGAGAAAGCCTAAGAATAGGAAATGGACTATATATGTTGCTTAAGATCTTGTTTGAAATAAAGAAAGACTATTTGGTTTTTATGGGTAGATCAGTGTCTTTTCATTACTTGTACTAAGTGGATACTCATTCATTTATTCAGTTTCATTCCAGTTGCTTTTAATTTCTCATTTGTGAGCCTGTTCTTAGAATGTTTCCTTTCTGAGAGCTCTAATTAATACTAATAATTACTCATTTCCATTGATTAATTCTTTTCTCTTTCCCTATCCTCACCCACCTTGTCAAGCAAATCTTGAAACCAAAAATGCCACATACTATAGAATAGAGCGTGGCAGCAGAGCATGTTGAGATATGTATATCCTGTATCAGAAACAAGATTTCAAGCTTGAGCTGATAATGAAACTAGAAGATTTTTCCTAATTGCTAGTAAGTTAAAAAATATATTTTTGGATTCTCAGATTCAATCATTGTAGCAATTTTTGTTTACTTTTAAGAGATTTTCTCAGGTTTTTTGTGAAAATGTTTTTAATTTAGGAAAAAAGTATCTTCTGGATTTCTCTGTATACACTTTAGTCATTATACTGCCATCAGCAAGCAATTTAGAAAGTGTGCTCGTACTACAAAGTGTGCTTTGTATTTGGCAGCACTGAGTCCAGAAGCAGAAAGGAAAATTTTATGAACAAACCTTTTTTTTACTGATTTGTGCCAATTTCAATGATGAGGTGTTCTAAAAGTAAGTGGGAAAGAGGAGGACATGCCAATTAGGTAAATACTGAGTTGTTTGCCTGAAATTAAAAATTCTGAACTTTCATGCTTAGTCCCTTGGAAGTAATAATATCTCCCATTTCTCAAACACTTTAATGTTTGCATAACATTCTTCACAATAACCTCATAACAGATACTGTTAACAGTGGTGATCCTCTTTTCAAATGAGGATACTGAAAGGCAAAGTAACTTTCCTACAGTCACACAATTATTCCAATTCTGTTTTCATTGTTCTTTCCCACTACACATGACTTGGATGTCTCTATAATACCTAGTATGCACTTTAAGATGCACAAAACATTTTGTGTTTATTATTTTGTTTGATCCTAGCTTGCCCTCCTTTCTGCTAAACCACCAAAGCAAAACTCAAAGAAGTCTAGACAAGATGATTGGTAAAGTGGACCAATTTGATGTTATATTTGATGAATATCTCAGAAACTAAGTTTGACTTAGTAAATTTGACATAATTTAATAGAATATCAATTATTCTAAATTCCAGGCAAGATAAATTGATTCAACCAGTATTATTCCTTAATGTATTCAGTATTATTTAATTTTTAGCTAAGCCTCTTAATTTTAATTAATTAGCTTAATTAACTAATTAATAATTAACTAATCCTCTTAATTTTAACCTTGGTTTATTTTGTGACATCAGAAGCACTTTAGGCTTTTATACACCTTCTTCTTTATTAAACAATTCTCCTGAAAGATCTTTAGTTTTGAAAGAACATAATGTGATGCCACAGACTCCTGGAAATCTATATTACATCCTATTTCAAATGTTGCACTCTTCTATTAATTGGAGTCTGTATATAGATTTAGTTTATAAAATTAGTTTCTACATTCTGAGTATCCAGTGGAATGAGTCCTCTTCCCATCACCCAGACCCACATCTCAGTGATAAAAAGGTAAGGTAGTATAGTGGAAAGAGCATTGGGGGAAAAAAACAAAAAAAGAAGAAGAAATTTAAAAAAGTATAAAAGGAAAAAGAGCATTGGAGTAAGTCGGGAAACAGATTCTTGAGTGCTGATTCTGCCACTAACTCCCTGAGTAAGACCCAGGACAAATCATTTTACCTCTTCAGAAACCATTATCCTCATCAACAAAAGGAAGAATTTGGACTAGCTCATTATTTGTCAAATTATTTTCTCCATTATACTATCTCTCAGTCCTTCAGTGTAGAAAAAGGCTTTCTGTAAGAATACTTCAGTGTGGGACAGCTCGGTGGCACAGTGGATAGAGCACTGGTTCTGGAGTCAGGAGTACCTGAGTTCAAATCCAGCCTCAGTCATTTAATAATTACTTAGCTGTGTGGCCTTGGGCAAGCCACTTAACCCCATTGCCTTGCAAAAAAACCTATAAAAAAAGAATACTTCATTGTTTATGATAATTTACCCCCCTAAAGTATTGATTGCAAAATTATATGTATATCAAAAGAGGATAAGTGGAAAAATGTTTGTCCTGTTGCCATCTGAAGTATGCATACAGGTCTGGTGGAACTATTTGGAAGAACCCTTGAATGAGGAGGCTAGCCAGCCATCACATGGATCAGAAGAAGGTAGTATATATAAAAGGTAATAATTGAGCCAAACAAGAGAGAAACAAGTATAAGCATATGCTTCTGTTGGAAGCAAACTTTTTCCAAAGCTTACCTTTGGAAAAGTGTGGCTCATTCAGAAGAAAAAGCATAAGTAAAAGAGTAAGACAAGAAACATGGGTATTGTTTAAATATATACACATGTAAGTAAATCTAAAAATTAAACCAACAGAGGCAATGTAATGGAGATCATTTTTGTGACAATAAACAAGAACAGAAACTGAATATAGACACTGGAATATATTACAGACCACCTGGACAAATAGGAAATAGATGAAGAATTCAGGAAATAGATCACAAACCTGGCTCAAATGTATGATGTGTAGTAATAATGGGGAATTCCATTTATTCAGATATCATCTGGAGCCTCCTCCATCTCCCCCCAAAATGGAATGGCTAATATTTTCTTGATTTGCTTAATGAAAATTTCACCTTTCAAAAAGTAGAGGAAACAACTTGGAAAATTTCTGTCTTATTGTGATTTTCATCAAAAAGCAGGAATCTAATTAATGGGCTAGAAATAATGGCAATTTGGGGAAGAAGTGACAATTCTATTTTAGGAGATTTGGGTTAAAGGAAAAAAGGACATCCAGTCATGGCATAATGTTCCAGAGATATTGGGAAAAGTCATTTCAAAGGTTTAGAGGAAGGATAGATAGGAAAACATGGACTAAATTTTTTCAGAGGAAGGTAGCTGTTAGGCATTTGAATATCTCTAGAATAAAATGGTGAAGACACAAAGAGGGGAGTTGACTAAAGATACCAATAAAAGATGTGTACAAAAGTCAAGAACAGAAGTAGGTAGAATATAAACAACATGGCATAAACTATAGCAATAATTTTGGCAGTGCTGGAGCTCAGAGTAAGCTGAAATGGTGAGCAATGCAAAGAGTAATAAAGGTAGAAAAAGGCATGCTGGGTTGTGGTGTTGGAAGGAGAAAGATTCTGGAATAGATAGGTCCATAGAGAGAAAAAATATTTAGAAAGTACATAACAGTTTTCAAACATTTGGAAGACCAATTCCATATGTTCAACTATATTAGGGACACATCTAGTGTATCCACACTATGCTTTAATAGCTCAATACCATCCTAAGATTTTGAGGATATCACCTAAATCAATAAGAATAAGTTACACTGGTATAATTTTTAAATTTTTTCCCAATGCTTTTTTTGCATGATGAATTTTTTTATTTTTTTATTTTTATTGAATTTTACAATTTTCCCCTAATCTTGCTTCCCTCCTCCCACCATCCACAGAAGGCAGTCTGATAGTCTTTACGTTGTTTCCATGCTATACATTTAAACAAAACTCTAGGCACTACAGCTATTAGTTCCATTTTACAGATGAAAAAATAAACTGAGAAATTATATGACTTTCCCATTGTTACAAAGCTAGTTGTTGGAGGCAATTTGAACACATCTTCCTGACTGTAGGTCCACCACTGTCATTTTACCCAGATGTGAAATTTGGCTTTTCTACTTAGCCTTGAAGGGTGGAAATAGTAGAAATAGATGGAAAATACAAATGATTGGAAGAAGAGAATGTGTTTTTATAGTTGTAGTCACTCAATATTGAAACATTTTTTGTGTATAATAGTGAATTTGCCAAGATGACCTTACATTTGCACATGTTCTATGCATGTATTTTTTTGCATATTTTCTCCATTAGAATCTGAGGACAGGTTCTATATTCTTGCCTTTCTATGTATGTTCAGAGCACATTTTCTAGTATTTTTTAGCACCTGGTACATAACAGCTGTCACTGCAGTTGTTCAACCAGGGATTCTTACACTGAGTGAGAGCCTGGGTTAGCACATCTCTAAATTCTTCATACTCTGACTCATGATTCTTTTGGTAAGCCTGAAACCAAAATAATAATAGTGTCCTAGGATCCAAAACCTTTCATCATAGTATTCCTGAACACTTTATGCAAATACTTCTAGACCCATTTTACAAATGGAGAAAACATATAGTCATATAAAATGACTTGCCCCCCTTTACTATAAAAAGGTTAAGTACCAGTGTGCTCCCTGGTGCCCTCTAAATTAAAAGACCACACAGAAAAATGGACACTAAACTATCTCCGTGTATGCCAAGACCTGTCAAAATAATTTTTTTAAGTTGTCATAAGCATTGCTCCTGTATAACTTAGTTTATTACCACATTCTTTTTTTAGCTAGATAGGCTTGATGTTATTCTAACATCTGTCCTTACATTTACATTTTATTGGTTATTTAAGGATTATTCATATAATCTGACAATGGAATTTCTGGATATGGTTATCTTAGATAAAAATTTGGATAAAAATCATTTATCAAGTTTATGTTTACAGTCAGGAATTTGGGACTGTAGTAGATCCCTAGACACAGATATTTTGGCTTTCAATCATCCTTGAGCTGTCAAATGATCTTTGTTCTCACACTTGTGTTTGTTTAGTGCTTTTATATATTGTGCCATGAGACCTTTTGCTAGAAGACTAATGTGATGCCCTGTTCTCAGGCAGAAGGGGCAGGTCTCAGGAATGACTCTATATACCCTTTGTACACTATATACAGTTAGTCGCATTCCTCAAGTCCTGAAACCATAGCCTCTTATAATGCTGCAACTGAAGTAATATCTTCAGGGTCACCTGCTACTTTGTGCTTCATAGAAAGAAGAACTGTGATAAGGTTCTTTTCTCCATCAGCTCTCTTAGCCAATTACTATGATTCTGTCTTCCTATCAGAGAACCAGGTTATACCAAAAGTCACACAAGCAAGGCAAAGATCATCTGCTCTTGGTCCTCTTCTGTCTGATTCTTCTCTGAATTCTGCTGACTCCTCTATTCTGTTCTTTGAATCTTCCAGTTCAAGGATCATCTAACTTATAATCAGAACCCCATTTTAATTCCTAGTCCTTGTCATACCTTCCTGGGTAGTCACTTCCTCAAATGGACTATGATAAAGAAATTTATATGCCCCCTCCCAATTATATTCCTCTCTTCTATGCAAATGTTGAATAATGTCCTAGCTAGAGAAGATTTATAAAGACTGGTGATTTGTTTTCCCTTGCACAATATCTCATAATCTGTGCTTTCTCAGGTGTCTACAGGTGTTTAGGAGGTAGAATTCTAAAAGTATAGTTTAAATTTTAAGATTTTAGTATACCAGTATGCTAACTTTTTCTCTTGCATGTACTATGCTGTTAACAAAATCAAGGGTAATTATCTTTTTGTAGTCTTTCAATAAGTCATTCAATTTGTATATGTGGCTTTCATTATACAAAATAAACAGACTAGTCCAATATGTGTGGAAGGGGGATGGAAAGAGAATTGTTTATATGTTAAGAAGATATGCTCATGTGGTTTTATATTTTTATTTATTCTCTATATACTGTATGTATATATGTGTATATATATATATATATATATATATATATATATATATATCTTTCCCATTGGAATATAATTTGTGTGTGTGTGTGTGTGTGTGTGTATATATATATATATATATATATATATATATATTTATATATCCTCACATATATAATTAGAATATAATAATTTGTACCTCGCAAATAGCAGTGGATGATCTTCTGAATTCCATGAGAGGAGGGAATGTTTTGTTGTTTGTATTTGAATCTCTGGTATGGAGTACAATGCTTGCCACACATGTGGTAGGTACCTAAAAATATTTGTTGATTTATTATTTTATGTGAGAAAATACAGGAACCAGCTGAGAAAATCTTATGGAGAGAAATTTGTGTAAAGATAAAGTCAAGAACAGAATTGATATCATTCCTAGCTTACCCTACAGATCACATAGAGAGTTAGTATAATTGTATTAGAAAATCTTAGTTATCCAAACATCTCCAGAGACATTGTTGTCTTTCTCATAATCGGAACAGTTCATAATTTCTAGACTTAATAATAATCTTATCTTTCAAAAGGTAAAACAACCTAAAAAAAATTCTCTTCTGAATCTAGCTTTAACAAAAATGAAGGAACTGGCTGCTGGGGTAGAAATGATGAGAATCTTGGAGGAAGTGAACATTTCATCTTTGTGATAGAGTAGCAGAGGAAAACTGTTATAATTTGATATACATACTCAATTTGGGGGTACAGTTTTCCAAAGCTTCAGAAGAAGGACAAGTAGAATTCCACATCCTAAAATTTTTTCATGGAAACTAAGCCCATGGAAAATATCTCTAGAATAAAATTCTGATGACACAAAGGGAAACAGTTCCCATATGACAAGAAAAATGGGTATTGTCTAAAGAGATGTATAATTGCAAAAGGAATTAATTTCTGTTTTTAAAAAGACATAAATAGGGGGCAGCTACGCGGTGCAGTGGATAGAGCACCAGTCCTGGAGTCAGGAGTACCTGGGTTCAAATCTGGTCTCAGAAACTTAAAAATTACCTAGCTATGTGGCCTTGGGCAAGCCACTTAATCCCATTTGCCTTGCAAAAAAACCTTTAAAAAAGGCAATTTATTTAATTCTGACAAAGCAAGGATTTGCAACACTACATAGGGCACTTTGTGTCTCTAGATGTGTCATCCCTTGTCTCCATAATGGGAACATGTTTAAGCAGCTTGACGGGTTTTTCTCTTTCATTGTCTTCAGAAGTCTACCATGTTAAAGGGGCCTAACTCCACATTGGTGAAATTTTTTATGACTGAGAACATTAGACAAGGGAGACTGGGGCTAATCAAATCCCAGGAACAGCTTTGTCACCCTTTACAGAAAAAGAGGTGGTAGTGGGGAACCCTGATAAATGCTGGTCCTATCTCACTCAAAATAAAGTAGGATTGGGGATGAAAAGTAAGAATAACACAAGTTTTTTTAGTTCTATTAGGAGAAAGAGAGGTTTTTTTTAATAAAGATTATCCTGATGAACAAAATAAAAGTGACACTATGTGTTTCCTCTGGATAATAGTTGTTTATCCTTTCTCAAAGAGCACCATGATGTCAGGGAAGTGACATACAAGTGAATTGAATTTAAGTGAAACGGGTGTGCAGAGTCACCAGCCACTTGATCTAGTTCCAAGATATAGATCAGGATGACTGGAGATGGTCCCAGATCCAATGGAAGATGGTTTTTATTTTTTTGAGGGACTGGTAAGTTCAAGTCAACAGACCTGAATGAACTAATAACATGATAAGAATCTTAAAACAAGTGACCATTCTTGTCATAGATTTTGTGCCAAAGAAGCAGAGAATAACTGGACACAAACAATGCCTATGATTTCAATACTTAGGGAATTTAAAGAATTGGCAGATGTGAAGGCTGAATGACTTTTAAATGAATTTTGAAAGATCATGATAATGAGTTTTCAAAATACTGGAGAAGAACAAATGTCTTGATTTTCAAGAAAAAAAAGTTGCTTGAACCCTGCAAACTAGAGAACAGTAAACTTGATTTCAATTCTTAGGGAAAAAATGGATGAATTATTAAAAGGGTAGATTATTAAAGTAGTGTTTAGAGTACTGGCCTTGAAACTAGCATTACCTAGATTTGAGTCCCACCTTTGACATATACTGTGTGACCTTGGGCAAATCACTTAATTTCTTAGTGCACCTAGACAACTCCTTGAGTCTGTAAGTTACAGAGGATCATGTAAATCTGCATTGGTAGTAAAAGTTTCCACCCCTTAAAGATGCTTTTGCCAATGAAATCACAAGCCCATATCCTATCCCTTAATTTTTAAGGGTGGTTAATTAACATGAAACCATGATCACACAAATTCTGCATGGTTTCATCAAGAATAGGTCATGCAAGATTAACCTTATTTTCCTTTTTGGAAAGCATTTCTAGATCCAAGGGGATGCTATAGATAGATTTTAGCAAAGCAGTTGTCAAGTCTTAAGGGGTAATAGAGATGTAGGCTAGATAACAGTGCAGTAGGTTGGATTTGGAACCAATTGAATGACTGAATCCAAAGAAAGGTCATCAGTAGTTCAGTGTCAATTTAGAAGGAAGTCTTTGTTGTAGTAATCTAGGAATCTATGCTTGATCTTGTGCTCTCTAACATAGATAAAAGCATGGTTGATAAATTTGTCAGATTTTCAAATGACACAAAACTAAGGATAGCTAACATATTAATTAATCTTGAGAACCTAAAACATTGGTCTACATCTTAAAAATGAAATCTAATCAGGAGACAGGTTAAGTTTTATATTTAGGTTAAAAAAACTCAATTTCAGTAGTATAAGATGGGAGATATCAGTAGATGACAGTTTCTCTGAAAAAGAGCTGATGGTTTTAGTGTATTTCCAAGTCAGCATTTATCAATAGCATGAAAGGCAGTACAATTGTACTGCATTAAAAACAACATAATATCAAAAATTATCAGTTTTCTCACCTAACTCTGTCATTATCAGGCAATGTCTGGCATATCATGGTCGGTTCTAGGTATCCTATTTTTGAAAAGGCAGAGCAATAAGTCTCTAAGATGGAGATCATTCAGTGAGACACAAAAAGCATGGTGAAAGGTTTTGAGATTATGCCATATAAAGATCAGATCAAAGACCTAGGAATATCTAGCTTAAGAAGACAGTTATCATTCTAGCATATCATACAAGAAGACTGGTTAGACTTGTCCTGCTTGCTTTCCAGAGAACAATGAGTAAGGTGCAAAGTTGAAAATTTAGACTTAATAAAAAGAAAGACTTGCTACCAAAGTTATCAAAAAGTACAATCAGGTACTTCATGCTTTGGTAATTTCCCACTCATTGTAGGTCTTCAAATAAAGGCTAAAATACAACTTGTATGATATATTCTAGAGGATATTCTTGTTCATTTATGGTTTAAACTCAGTAACATCTAAATTTTCTTCTAACTTGGAGATTTTCTAACTCTATCCCTAACACTGATGACTTTCAACCTTAGTCAAAAGAAATCAAAATGCCCCTGTTAAAGAAAGTCAAAGGAAGTATTTGCTTCCACCTGCCATCCACAACTGGCTTTACTTATTGAGCTACCATGACGTCTCAGTACCAAAACAAGAATCTCCTCAGATATTTTCATAGAATCATAATTAAGGCCAGATAGGACTTTAGGTCTAAAAATTCCAGAACTGAAAAGAATCAAATTAAAACAAGTTTGTTAGAAGAGTCCTTTGAAAACTAATCTGTCACTTTTCAGAAGAGGAAAGTAAGACTCAGAGTCTATAATCACTGACTCAACAAATAATGAGCACAATGGGTACTCAACGCATGTAGTTTCTGATAGGATAGGACTCTATTTTCTGTCCAATTCTCAGGCCATTACAGCATGATTTTCTTTTTGTACAGTCAGAAACATCTTTGTTAAATGAAAACGTCATTCTGTATGTACATGTTTGCACTGTCAATTTACTAGGTGAGCATCCTGAATAATTATCTTCTCTTCTTCTTCTTCAGATTCAATCACTCAACACAAGATCTGTCCCTGTGAAAGCTACCTAATACCATAAGGAAGAAGTCACTCAGCATTTAGAAGGCCATTAGGAACAACTTCTTTTAAGTCATTCACATGTTAAAACAAATCATAAAATAAAAGGATTGGACAGCTGAATGATATAGAATTTAATGTACTTTTATTGTAAGTTCTTGTCCTAGTAGACAATAAAATGTAACTTGGGTTATTCCCATAATTTTGTACATGAGATTGGGTTAACAGATCCAAATTGTGTGCTGCAATATTACTGATGCCCTGGTGTTTTTGTCCTAAATAGCAAGACCTAAATGTAAAAAAAAAAAAAAAGAAAAAAAAAAGAAAAATTAAAGAAAGGAATATGCTACTAAATAAAGTTGGAGATTTTAATGTCATGGGAAAATAATTATACAATGGCAAAGAACTGGAAATTGGGGGTGTCATCAATTAGGGAATGGCTTAAAAAGTTTTAGTATATAATTATAATGGAATATTACTGTGTTATAAAAAATTATGAGCAGGCTGATTTCAGAAAAACCTGGAAAGACTTATAAGAATTGGTACAAAATGAAGTAAGAAGAACCATTTATACACAGTAACAACAATATTATACAATGATCAACTGAGAATTTCTTAGCTATTCTCGGCAAGACGATTAATGATCTGAGATGATTCCAAAAGACTCGATAAAAAATGCGATCCACCTCTAGAGAATGAACTGATGGAGTCTAAATGCAGATTGAAGCATGTTATTTTTCACTTGCTGGATTTTTTTCCATGTCTTTTTTTCTTTTGAGTCTGTGCCTTCTAGAACATGAACAATATGGCAATATGTTTTGCATGATTGGACATGTATTACCCATATTAAATTGCTTATTGTCTCAGGAAGGGGGCTAGTGAGGGAAAGAGAGAGAAAATTTGAAACTTAAAATTTTTTAGGAATGTTAAAAATTGTCTTTGCATTTAATTGGGGACAAAATAAAATATTTTTTAAAAAAAACTACACAAAACACAATGGATCTCTCCTTGAGGGCAAGTACTGTTTTTGCCTCTTTTTGTAAACCCAGGGCTTAACACAGTGGTAGATACTGAATAAATTGATCGATTTCATGAGACTTGGTTATTCCTTCACAACATGATTAATATGGATCTATGTTTAACATGGTTATTCATGTATAACTTAGATTGCTTTCAGGGGGAGGAGAGAGAAGGAGAAAAATGTAAAACTCACAACCTTGCTAAAAATTGATTGTTGAAAACTACCATTGCATGTAGTTGAAAAAATAAATTAAATATTTATTTTTTAAAATGCAGCCTTTATTAAAAACAATTGATCTTGTTTGGTAAAACTGGGACACTAATGCACTGTTAGTGGGTTTGTAAATGATCCAACCATTCTAGAAAGCAATTTGGAACTGTGCCCAAAGGGCAAAAAACTATGCATACCCTTTGATCCAGCAATATCACTACTAGGTCTATATCCCAAAGAGATCATTTAAAAAGGATGAAAGACCCATACATATAAAAATGTTTATTGCAGTTCTTTTTCTGGTAGCAAAAAAATGGAATTTGAGGGAATGCTGATCAATTGGGGAATGTCTGAACAAGTTATGGCATAAGAATGTGATGGAATACTATTTTTCTACAAGAAATCTTAGAACTTCAGAAAAGCCTAGAAACACTTATATGAATTGATGCTGAGTGAAGTAAGCAAAACCAGGAAAGCACTGTACACATTAACAACATTTGAGATGATCAACTATGACGAACTCTGTCCCTCTTTTTGGTGATCAAGGACAATCCTAAAAGATTAGGAAAAATGCCATTCACATCCAGAGAAAAAGCTATGGAGTCTGAATACAGCAAAGCATGCTCTATGTTCACTTTTCTAAATTATTTTTTATGTTTTTTCTTTCTTTCTCATGGTGTTTCCCTTCATGCTAATTCTTCTTTCACAACATGGCTAATATAGAAATATGCTAAACACAATTGTACATATACAACCTATATCAGATTGCTCACTGCCATGGGGAGGAGGGAAGGGAGGACAAGAGAAAATGTGGAATTCAAAAGCTTTCTATACATTAACAACATTGTGAGATGATCAACCCTAATGAATGCAGGTACTCACAGCAGTTCAGAGAGATAGGACAGCCCTATTAGACCGGCTATGGACAATGCTAACCCCATTCACAGGAAGAAAAACAAAACAAAAAAATCCTTCAGGATCTGATGAATACTACATTTACTTTTTAAAAAATATTTCTTATGTATTTATTTCCCTTAATCCTAATTCCTCATACCGAAAATGACTAATCAGTAAACATGTTTAACACAAATGTGTATGGACAATATTAACCGGACTGTTCACTGCTGAGGGGATGAGATAGAAAGGGAGGATAGAAGGAAATTTTCTAATTTAAATAAATACATAGGCTTATGGTTGAATGTTGAAAAATATTTCATAACCTACATTTGGAAAAATGAAATAGCAATAAAAGAAATCAAGCTTTCAAAAGGATGAATATTGAAAACTATCTTTGCATGTAATTGGAATTTTTTTTAAAAAAGTAAAAGATTAATCCTGTCACCTTTAAATGGAACTTCACAATATTGAGGTTACCCATCAATTCCTTTAAAACAAATATATCTGAGAGAATATACCCATAATCTGAGTTATAAGCCATTCATTCACATATTAATGTATTTTATATCTGCTTCCAAGTAAATATTTTTAAATGCTTATTATGTACCAAGAAGGCTATGTATGGGGCATATATGCCTGCTCACAAGGCACAATTATTCTGTGAAAGAAAAGATCATGAAAATAATCACTGAAAACCAAGAATAACAAAAAAATATTAAAGTAAAGTCAAAAACTGGGGAAAATGGAAGAAAATGAAAGTTCTCAAAGAAAAAACAAGCAATTGACTCGGAACACAGGTAAAAGAGAAAAAAATTAAAAATCATTTTACTACTTAAAGACCATGACCAAAACAACAGCAGCAACATAAGTCTAGGCATTTCATTTCAAGAAATCTTAAAAGAACACTGCACAGATGTCTTAGAACCAGAGGGCAAAGTAGATATAGGGAATATATGCTGTTTACCACCTATAAAGAACTTCAAAATTAAAACTTCCATAAATAATATATAGGAAATGAGGGGGCAGCTAGGTGGTGCAGTGGATAGAGCACTGGCCTTGGAGTCAGGAGTACCTGAGTTCAAATCTGGCCTCAGACACTTAATAATTACCTAGCTGTGTGGCCTTGGGCAAGCCACTTAACCCGATTGCCTTGCAAAAACCTAATACATACATACATATATATATATATATATATATATGAAATGATCCTAAGGAAAAAAAACTAAGGCTGTATAAAAAATATTTATACTTCTTTTTGAAGTGACAAAGAATGGGAGTGAGTCTGAGAGGATTAGGAAATGGCTGAATAAGTTATGGGATATAAAGATGGTAGGATACTATTGTGCTTAAGAAATGATTAAGAAGGTAGTTTCAAAAGACTTGTATGAATTGATGCAGAATGAAATGGAATAGATCCAGAGGGAAAATGTATAAGATAACAATATAGTAAAGATCAACAAATTTGAAAGATTAGAAACAATAAGATCAGGGTAAAGCTAGGATTCTCAAGATAAAGTCCAAATGAATACATCACTTCAACATACAGAGTGATATCAAAAGCAAATCTTAGGAGTGAGGAAGAGATTAAATCTATTTTCAAATCTATTGATTTCAAATCTATTGATATGGGAAGAATTCATGAGTAAATAAGCAATAGCCAGGATCACTGAAAATAAAATGGACAGTTTCAATTAAACAAAATCAATAAATTTTTGAACAAACAAATCTAATGCAATTAAAATTAGAAGGGAAACAACTGATATGGAAGATGTTGGCAGTAAGTTTGCTTGATAACATCTTTTATTCAAGCTACATATAAGAACTGATTCAGTTTTTTAAGACCATGATGAAGTCATACCCTCAAGTAAATCAGTGGTCAAAGCATATGAACTATGAACAGGAAGATTTCTTAAGAATTGCCAGTTGTCAACACAAGAAAAAACACACTCCAAGTACTAATATAGAGAAATACAAGTTAAAGTAACATTAGGACAGAGCCAAAATAGTAGAGAGAAGTTAGGAAACTTCAGGAGCTTTTTCCAATCTCTCTCTGAAACAACTTCAAATGAAGCCTCTGAACAGACCCTGAAGGGACAGAACACACAATAAAACAGAGTAACATAGTTTTCAGGTCAAGGTATTTTGAAGAAACTTCAAGAAAATCTGTTTCAGATAGGTAAAAGGGGAGTACACCCCCTCCCCCCAGCATAGATGGGGAACTGGGAAACCAACTGAAGGCTCTTAGCTACAACTCATCCTTAGTAACCAAAACATCTGGTTCCTGGCTCAGCAGGCCAGAACAGAGGGCCCCAGTCCCAATGTGGAATGCATATTTTGAGTCCTGGAATGCTGATGCAACAGGTAGAATTGAATCAGGGTACCCTGACACAGGGAGCAAGCTTTGAACCCGTGAGACTCCAGTGCAGGACCTCAGATTGGTCACTGTTCATCAGAGTTCAAAATTCTTTCAAAGTTGCTTGTCTTTACAATGTTGTTCCTGTATAAGTTGTTCTCTTGGTTATACTCACTTCATTTTGCATCCCTACATACAAGTCTTCCCAGATTTTTCTGATACCATCCCCTTCATCATTTCTTACAGGACAACAGCATTCCATCAACTTCATTTATCATAACTTAATCATTCCCCAATTGGTAGGCACTTTCTCATTTTCTAATTTTTTGACACTAGAAAAAAACTTCTATACATATAGGTCCTTTTCCTTTTCCTTTCATCTCTTTAGAATATAGTCTTAGCAGTAGTATCCCTAGATTCTTTTATCTAGGGATACTACTTTAATAGTTTAATAGCTTTTTGAAACTACTTTCACATTGCCAGAATTGCTGGGATCTTTTGAGTTTTTCAAACACTAAGTCACTGTGCTCATTTGCTTTTGTATTCACCTAATCTATTCCATTTATCAGTCTATTTCTTTTTTTATACATATAAATATTTTATTTGTTTTCCAATTACCTATAATGGTAGTTTCTACCTATTGGTTTTGCAAGGTTTTGAGTTTTACAACATTTGCATCCAAGACATGCATAGATCAAAATTGAATTTATTGTGAGAGAAGAAACAGTTCCAAAAGGAAGAAAGAAAACAAAGATAGCAAAGTTACTTAATACATAAGACAACTTTAAAAACTGAAGATAATAAGCTTTGGTCTTCACTTAACCTCCACTGCTCCTCTGTTTCAGATGGTATTCTGCAACACAGATCCCCTTCAAATTGTCCCTGATTATTGCACTGATGGGGTGAGCAAGTTCATCAAGGTTGATCAACACCTCATGTTGTTGTTAGTGTATATAATGTTCTTCTAGTTCTGCCCATTTCATTCCACAACAATTCATGCAAGTCTTTCCAAGCTTTTCTGAAATCTCATCCCTCTTGATTTCTTAAAAAATAACAGTAGTCCATCACTTACATATACCACAATTTGTTCAGCCATTCCTCCATTGATGGGTATCCCCTCAATTTCCAATTCTTTGCCACTACAAACAGAGCTTCTATGAATATTTTTGTACAATTTTGGTTTTTTTTTACCCTTTTCATGATCTCTTCAGGGTACATATCCAGTAGTGATATTTCTGGATCAAAGAGCATACACATTTTCATTGTCCTTTGAACAGAATTCCAAATTGCTTTCCAGAAAATCTGAATCAGTTCACAGCTCCATCAATAATGCATTCGTGTAGGGGAGGCTAGGTGGTGTAGTGGATAAAGCACCGGCCTTGGAGTCAGGAGTACCTGGATTCAAATACAGTCTCAGACACTTAATAATTACCTAGCTGTGTGGTCTTGGGCAAGCCACTTAACTCCATTTGCCTGGCAAAAACCTAAAAAAAAAAAAAAAAATAATGCATTAGTGTCCCAGATTTCCCACATCCCCTCCAACATTGATCATTTTCCTTTATGGTCATATTGTCCAGTTTGAGAGGTGTGAGGTGGTTCCTCAGAGATGCTTTAATTTGCATTTCTCTAATCAATAATAATTTAGAGCAATTTTTATATGACTATAGTTCAAGAATTGCCTTTGAATATCCTTTGAGTCTCTCTCTTCCTTATCTAAGACCAAATTGTTTTGATGATTATGACTTTATAGAATAGTGTGAAATTTGATTCTTTTCCCATGTTAAAGTTAATTTCCTTTATATTCTTGACTTTTTTGTTCCTGATTAATTTTTAATTACAACTATATTGACACTATTATTTGTTTCAATTAGATTTTTTAGTTGACTCTTTAAGATTCTCTTAATAAACCATAATTTCATGTGCAAAAAGTGATGGTGATATTTCTTCCTTGTCTATGCTCATTCCTCCTATTTCTTTTCCTCATTTCATTATGATAGCTAGCATTCCCTGAACTATATTAAATAATGTCTAGGGCTATGGAGATAATTTCTCTTTTCACTACCCTGTTCAGAACACATCTGTATTATTGAGTTCAGTTTTGGACACTTACACTTTAAATATATTGATAAAACTAGAATGATTAGTATTAATTCACTGTCATAGTAATAGTAATTTTTAACAAGATGTAGGTTTTTTTAATCTCTTTCAATTAGAACTAGTATTGTTGTTCCTAAGAGCAACTAAATGGTAAAGTGGGTAGAGTGCTGAACTTGGAGTCAAAAGTTCAAATCTAGGCTCAGAACCTTACTAGCTGGATGACTTTGGGAAAGTCACTTAACTCTATAAAATGAGCTGTAAGGAAATGGCAAACCACTCTAGAGTCTTTGCCAAGAAAACTTCAAATAGGATCAATGTTCATTTTTTCTAAGATTTTGAATTCTACATTTTTCTACCAACTTCCTTTCCCTCCCCACTCCCCACGTTAGTAAGTAATTTGATATAGATTATATGTGCACATAAGCAATTGTACCACATGTTTTATATATGGACATTTTGGGTGGTGAGAGGGAGCGGGGGTGGGGGGAAGGACTTTTTTTGTGAGGAGCTGTAGTAAAATCAACTGGGAAAGAAACATTATCTCAAAACTGATATAGATAAATATAAAATAAAGTGGTATACATCAATTATTAAGACAAATCTGAGGAGTTAAGACAGATATTTCTACTTAAAGAGCTGTTTGAAGGAAAAGCACTGGCTGAAGTAAAACATGGCTACAGGTCCTTGTAGACCTTCAGCTTATTTGCAATTCTTTTCAATGTTTTGAAGATTTTAACTGGTTCATTGGAAATCAAATCACTATGAGAAAATTAAATGACTATAGGATTCATATCTGACTCTAGAATTTTTTAAATTCACATTATAAGTTATTGGTCATTGCTTATGAGTAGATACTCTAAGGCATTTGAAGCCAGAAACAGAAGAGCAGAATAGGAGGTGACCAGAAATTGGAACTGATGGATACCAACTTCTTATACAGAACAGAATACAGATGCTATTAAGAGGTAGCTGGAAGCTATGCTAAATTATAAAGGAGTTATTACTCGAAAGGAGTTGATTGGCAAAAACAAGATGATATTGCTCTCTAGCACCATTTATACATTGAGGGGAAACCTGGGGCAGGATGAGGGGTGATGGGATTGCTAGTGAAGTCCTTTACTACCCTTTTCAGGTTTTTTGGGGGGGAGGGGAAAATCAGTTTTTGCATCTGCTTTTCTGAGAAAAGAGGCATGATTTTACTGAGAACTGATTGGATGCAACAAAATCTTTTGCTGTTTGAAAAGCTGGCACAGGAAAGTCTTAATGACTCTATTTCCATCTATCCATAGAAATTTTTAATTGCCTTATTGTTAAGTAGATGTTTTATATTTTAGGAGTTATTGATATAGGGGCAGCTAGGTGGCACAGTGGATAGAGTACTGGCCCTGGAGTCAGAAGAACCTGAATTCAAATGCGGCCTCTGACAATAATTACCTAACTGTGTGGCCTTGGGCAAGCCACTTAGCCCCATTGCCTTGCAAAAAAAACAAAGAAAAATTCACATAAAAAAAGAAAAGAAAAAAGGAGTTAATGATAAAAGAACTAATGATGACAGAAAGTTATGATGACTGGTTTTGAATAAATGGAAAGCACACAAATTTGGATTCAGGAGCTTCAGTGATTAGAGAAGGACAGATAGGGTAGACAAGACAGCCTCTTCCTAGAGAAAGCCTGAGAAGATCTCTGAATAGATTAGCCATGCTCTTTCCATCCTGTATTTCACATTTGTGTAGGATTTGGTGAGGTCTCAAGTGCCCTCTGCCAACCTCTGGTAGATATTTTCTATTTATTTATTTGAGTATATATTATTTCCCCCCCCAAAAAAATATGTATATATTAGTGGGTTCTATTTTTGTATTTGTATTCTCTAACAGTGCTTGGAACATAAGAAGCATTTGATGCTGATTGAAGATTTACAGAAGAAATAAAGATAATTTAGTTGCATTTAATATCTTAAAAGAATAGTTGTGGAAATTAACTCTTTTTTCTCACCTCTCCTACTGAACTAATAACTAATTTTGAGTGGTTACAACAGAAGACTAACATATAATACTAACATAACATGAGGTTTTAGTGTGTTAAAATGACATCATTCTTGTACTTCAAGTTTCAGGAAGAAAATTCTCTTCTACCAGAGTAACTACCTAGAAGATGAAAAGTAGATTCTGCAAAGCACTGAAGCATTTAAAATTCATATTCAAACTAAAATATGAGACTTCTGGTCTGTGTAGGAGAAGCAATTTTTCAGATGTTGAGGACAACATTCTATTTAGAAAGAAACTGGATGGCCCATAAACTCAGTTGGGATGCTGAGATATATCTCTTTTGAAAGTATTTTTCTCCTGTTGCCCAGGCAACACTGTCTTTAAATTGGGAAGGAAATAATCCACTGGTTGCTGAATTTCTAATGTCTGGGAATCAAGGCTACTAGTTTGTTCCCAGCCAAATTCTGAACCAAATGAGAAGAATTTCTTTTATGACTCATAACATATTTTGTGATTGACATCTAACAGAGAGAATGCAAGAAGGAAATCCAATGTGGGTTCATTAGCTCTCAGGATCCCCAGTTTCTGATGGGACCTTTCTCAGATAATTTCTCTTAATCATGCTTCTTCTAATGTTCTTCTTCCTTCTTGTTATTTATCCTTGTTATTTTGTACTTAGTCTTTGCTAAACTCTTATGTTTGGACAAAGGCTGACCCATAAAGGTTAATAAGACATTTATGTAGGTTTATAATTATAAAGCACTTTATACAACCCTCTTCCCTAATTCTCAGCATGACTTTGTAAGATACAACATGCTAATAATTTTTTAATAATTTCAGCTATGAGCTACTTCTTAATTCCTTCAATCAGTAAACATTCATTATAAATCTAAAATATGCCAAGCATTCTATTAAACCCATATTCTTTTAAGATAAAGGGAAAATGAAAACAGTACCTGCCTTCAAATATTTAATAATGTTGAAATTTAGGATCAGAAAGTAAAGATTATAGTGGTACACTTTTCTTCTCACTCTCATTCACTTCCCATATCCAATTAGGTGTCAAATCTTACTTTTTCTGTCTCCATATATATCTTGCATAGGCTGCCTTTTTTTCTTAAATGACCACCACCTTAGCTGCCTCATCTTTTCAATGTTACAAAAATCTCCTGTTTGGACTCTCTACCTCAAGTTCCATCTCTCGTTCAACCTGAATATATTCTCCATATAGACATTAAAGTAATTTTTCTAAACTATAGGTCTGACCATTATCACACATTGAAATTATTTTTAAAAAACTATTAGCTTGATATTATCAGAGAGAGATTATTTCACCAAAAGCCCTCCAGAGTAAAGCCCATGTAAAAGAAAGAACTTAGTGCCCATAAGTCCATAGGACATTCACTGGAGAATAGTAGCACAGCACCTATCACAGAGACCACATACTTATCATAATCACATTGTTCATCCTTGGTTTTGAAGAGAACCTATGTATGATATCACAGGATGACATCTTAACTTGTACATGAATTAGATTTAAATGAGGCAGAGTTGCATAGTCATCCATCTTAATTTCTCTTCCAAAGTCCAGTAGCAAGATAAAAGTCAAGATGACTGGTGATGGCTCAGGACATAATGGATGAACTTGATGTCTTGGGTGCCTACCAAGCTCTAAGTATACCACAATGCATCCTTCAGTAATCCTCATAGCCATCTTATCCACCCATTGCACTGGGAAAAATTTTCACATGCTTAGGAGAAACATCTCCCTAATCCACTGAGGGGTTTGAGACCTGTTGTTTACATTCAACCTGGTTTAACCTCTCTGTAGAGATAGTTTTACAGTAGTGTGGCTGTTGCACATTCTATACTCCTTGGAGCCATAGATGAGAGTTGGCTGAAAAGTGAGACATTTGTGTTAGATGAGCTGCCCTGAAAAGGTCTCAGGAAGCCCTCATACAGTGGCTGAACACCTCATATACCCTACATAGAAGATACTACAAAAATGTTTATTCCCTTCCCTTCTCAGGCTGATGGAATAAAAAAAGACAGGAAATTAAGGTTCTCCATATCTTCACTGAACCTTTACTAACATCAAAAGAGAAGGAGCATTGCTGTTCCTTGAAAACAGTTCAGAAAATTCCATGCTAAAAAAAGGGACAAAAGGATGTTATCAGATAGGTGTATTATCATAACCAAAAGTGGTATGGTCAAGTAGTGAGAATGAAGATAATGAATGGATAGCCCATATGTCCTCTATTCACATAATAAAATAACTAAAAGAATGCCCCGCCCCCAGTATATCGAGTGAACCTCTAGTAAAGAATTTATGGAGGACATTGTCAAGTCATACAGAATAGTAGTGCTTTGGAAACAGACTAATAGGTTTTGATATATATCACTCAAAATCATATAATCATTTAGAAATAGTTATTCTTAATAATAGTAAATAAAAACAAGATATATATTCCTATTACTTTAAATATGAATAGGCTTTTAACTTTCAGTATTTCTTGCTCTTCCCTATTCCTTTTATGTTCTCTTCATTGTCACCAAACAAAATGAAGATTTCTATATACAAAATAGAACAGGAAAGAGAATTGTATATGAAACTAAAAGTCTCAATTATAGTTACTTTTTAAAAAATCACAACTAATGTAGCATTCTCATGTTTTAAATTAACCAAACAATATTTATTAAGTGCCTTCTTTGTGTCAGGCTAAGCTTTGAGGACACAAAAGGAGACAAAAGACAGTCTCTGCCCTCAAGGAGCTTACAATCTAATGGAAGGTCTATATCTTAAATGTGAGTCAATTTTAGTGCTCTTAACTTTTTTTTAATCACCCAAATAAATATTTTAAATATAAAATGCTAATTTCATTGTTTCTATTAGAAATATTTATACTTATTCTTATATATGCTTATTATATTTGTACATATATATTCTTACAATTTTTAGTTAGCAACTGGATTAAAATATATTGTTTTTTCTAAAAAGAAAATTTATTCAGTGTCATTTAGTAACTACTATTTATGGTAAGCCTCTTTAATATGTAATTTTGTTGATAAATTCTTAAGTCTCTATCTTTAAATACATTTTCTTGTTTTCAAGCAAGACATAGATGTCTTTTGTATATTTTGTCCAACTTCATCATTTTTTCTTTCATGTTTTTGAAAAGTCTTTTGATATTTTTAAATATTTTTTCCTTTCTTGAGTCTTGTAGGGTTGCTTCATTTGCTTCTACTTGAGGTAGCCTATTACACTTTTTGAAAGGTATAATTATATGCAAGCTTTTTGGGAAATTAAGGTTGTCTGCCTCTTTTCAACTTTTACTTTGTTCTGCCTTCTGCGGCCAAGTCAAACAATGGCTCTTATACATGACTGCCCTCCAAATACTTGAAAAGAGCTCATACACCCCAAGTCTACTCTTTTCTACACAAAATGTATCCAGTTCCTTCAAGTAAGTAGAATATGACATGGATAATCAGGGTCTTTCATCATTCTTCTTGACCTCTCCTGTATAATCTCCAGTTTATTATTCTCCGTCTAATTGGTAGTATCCAGACTTAAATTCAGTACTCCAATTGAGGCCTCACTAGAGCACACTAGAGTAGAAATATCACCTTCGGCAATCTCAAAGTTTTAATGAGGCCCAAGATCAAATCAGATGTTTTTTGGCTGTCACATAACACCACTATTTTATATTGCTTGCAATTCTCCAAATACTCTTCAAATCTACCATCTAGTCATGCCTACTTTTTCTTTTGTTTTTGCTATTGGATGACTTTACTTAATTTATTCTCTTACTGACACATCTATTGATATTTTTATTTTTTTTTATAATCATTCACATTTTCTTGTCTCTTCTTGATTTTTAAAGAGATTTCTATTCTAATTCCTCTAATATAATTTATTGAGTAGTTTGATTTATCTTCTTTTTTCAATCAATAAGCATTTATTAGGTATCAAATTCCAACATGGTAATCCTCTCAGAAAATTAAAAGAATAAACAGGTTTTTGGGATACTATCTATGCCAACCTTTACTTTCAACCCCATCCTACCTCCCCACTCCAAACTATCACTGGTTTATAGACTCCTTGCATGAGACAATATGTACAATGAGTTTACAACTGAGAACAAAAAAGTTTGAAGGTAGAAAGGGAGAGTGATAAAGGCCCTCACCAACTACCCCAGAGTCCTTTATTATCCAAAGTTCATTCTGGAAAGTTCCTAACTATGGGATTCTTTCTTAGGAAAAATAGCTATAGCAACTGCCAAATAGGAAAAAGCTTAAAACTAGTGGGGGGAGAGTTGGGGGGGGAGAAGATCTAGAGATATATAATAACCAAAGATCTACAACAAACATTCCAGAGTCTATTGTGGTCTTCACTGGTATTTTTTTTCATCTATTGATGTTTCAAGTTGCATTTCTAAATAAATTTTATCCCTTAGTTCATTTTAATTCATAGAATATCTTATGTCCTAACTAAAATATATTTACTAATTTTTTTGTTCAGATAAGGAAGTATTATAAAAAAGCAACAATGATCTCTCATGGAGTTTCAGTTATGTCTGATTCTTCATGGCCCTATTTGGTGATATTCTGGCAAAGATATTCTAGTAGTTTGCCATTTCTTTCTCCAATTCATTTTACAGATGAGAAAATTAAAATAAATATGGTTGAGTGATTTAACTTGTCCAGGCTTAGACAACTGGTAAGTGTCTCAGGCTAGACTTGAACACAAGAAGATGAGTTTTCCTAACTCTAGACTTTAGTCACTGATTCTCTCAAAGTCCCTAATATTGATCTAAAATTGCATAAGCCTTAACCCTGCAGGCAAAAGGTGATAACTGCAGAGTTCTTGCGGTCTTCAAATTTGCTACAAAAATCAGAATTGCAAAAGTGACCGGTCCTTATCGGAAGACAAAATCCTGGCCTATGGTTATGAACACCCAACCTGATAGACAGCTTCTAGCTATAGATTTTGTCTTTCAGAAACGGTGACTCTCCTGGAAGGTAGTCAAACTAGAGGTTGCTAAAGTTCAGAACTATGACTGTGGGTTATTAGCCTGCTGGTTGCTAGATTCTGGTGCTGAAGTGATGACTGGAGGATTTTTTGGTTTTCGGAGTCTGGAGTTATGCAGGTCTTATTACTAGAGTCTGGGGCTGTGGAGTTAAATGTTTCACCTGGTAGCTGTTTGTGTCAGAAGACTTGGAACATTGACTCTGACATGTTAAGCTGTGTGATATTGATCAAGGCATGACCTCTTTGGGTCTTAGTTTCTTCTGATGAAAAATGAAGATAATTAAGTACTTTATAAATCTTAAACAACTATACAAATGCAATTTGGCATTATTATAAACTATTTGAGCTGTTAAAGGGTTGGGAAAGAAGCTTCATATAATAGGATAAGGATAAGACAAGAATAATGATAAGAGTCATAGAGATTACCTAATCCAACATCAATTTTAGGGTTTTAGGGTCTTACTCATAACAGGAACTTAAACAGTGGTTGATAAACCATTAAACTGAATCCAATTGCCAAATATAGCATATGTTCAATTTAACTTCCACTAGCATTGAGTTCAATTAAGAAGAGACTTAATGGGCTAATCTAATCTAAACCCTCCAATTTTATAGTTGAGAAAACTAAGTTTTAGAGACCATTGATTTAATTCTCTTAATTGGCACAGGAATGCATTTTCTCCCTTCCTTTCAAAATGTTACTTTATAGGTATCTCCATGTGGATGATGAAATCGTGCCTCAGAAAGAATAAGTACTTAGACCAAGGTCACATAGCTTGCATTCTGCTAGGAACAACCTCAATCATAATCTTAGTTTTATTTCCATTTCATCACTATTCTTAATTTCTTGTATCTTAGTAATGAAAGTAATGGTAACAGTAGTGGTGGTAATGGTAATAGTCTGGAAGAGGAAAATTCTCAAGGTTTCTGGACAAAACAGAAACAATTACTGTTTTACATTCACTCTGAACCCATTAGGGCCTGAACAATGACAATTCTGAGCCAGAATGGAAGGAAGGAAGGAAGGAAGGAAGGAAGGAAGGAAGGAAGGAAGGAAGGAAGGAAGGAAGGAAGGAAGGAAGGGAGGGAGGGAGGGAGGGAGGGAGGGAGGGAGGAAGGAAGGGGAGCTCTGTAGCCCAACTTACATTTTTCTTTGAAATGGTCATTCTTGGTCTCTTCATCTCTCTCTCTCTTAACTGACCTTAAAGACTGAATAGGTATTTGCCTCAATCAAACTATAACCTGGGAAAGCCTTAGCTTTTAAAAGACCAAGATCTTCCACTGAATCCAGGATCATCTCCAGTAGATCCGATCTACTTCTGACCACTGGCCCAAATGACTTTGGAGGAGAAAGTTAGGCTGGTGACTTTGTTCAGCATCACCCTCATTCAAATCCAATTTAGCTACATGTCATGGCATCATCTCCCTGATGCTATGGTCCTCTTCAAGAATGATGGACAACCATCAACCAGTGGTAATAGGAGTAGGCTGAGGAGCATAATGATGATGAGGAAGATAAGAAGAAGTAGAAGAGGGAAAGGAGTGGTAGTGGTAGGGGTAGCAGCAGCTGAATTTAAAATTTCATGAATTTTGAACTTTTCCAAGTACTTTATATATAGAGTATGCATTTTAAGGGAGGGTAGCTAATTACAGCAAGGTCATCTTCCTATGTTTTCCTAACATTTAACTATATCTTCTGACCTTGATAAAAGATAGAATTATCATGACAACTTTTCACACACAGTCTTACAGTCAAAGGTCACAGATTTTCTGAGACAGAAATTTTCCATTCATTGGAAGTGGGGTACCACTGACTCCAGTGTGTTGCTGCAAAAGATGCTACGTTCTTATAGAGCTATAGAAACATATCAAAAGAATCAGATGATCAGACATTTCTGTCCTTTCAAAAAAAAGGTTAAAGTCTTTAATACATATTCCAGAGTTATTTCCATTTTGCAGTAGTGTAGTATAATGGAAAGAGTGTTGGACTAGGACTTGAGAAAAGTCCTGATTTGGAATCCCATTTTCAACCACACCACCTCTCAAAAATGCAGTTTCCTAATTTGAAAATGAGTACCTAAAAAAAAAAACCTAAGGGGCAGCTAGGTGGCATAGTGGAGAAAGCACCGGCCCTTGAGTCAGGAGTACCTGGGTTCAAATCCGGTCTCAGACACTTAATAGTTACCTAGCTGTGTGGCCTTGGGCAAGCCACTTAACCCCATTTGCCTTGCAAAAAACCCCCCCAAAAAAATAAGTATCCTAATATTTCAATGGCAGCTAGTTTGCTCAGAAGATAAAGAGCCTCAAGTCAGTAAGACTAGAGTTCAAATCAAACCTCAAGATATTTACTAGTTATGTGACTCTGGGCAAGTAACTTAAATCTCTACTTGCCTTAAGCCACTGGATAAGGAAATGGTAAACCACTCCAGTATCTTTGCCAAGAAAACCCCATGGACAGTATAGGCGTGCTAAACTTGGTCCAAAAGGTCACAAAGAGTTGGACATGACTGAACAATAACAAAGCCTAATACTTACAATACTTAACTAATTGAATGAATTTATGATTAAATGAGATAGTGTATGTAATGTTATTTGTAAACCTTAAAGCTATCATTAGTAACTATGATCTTTATTTTTTCTGAGTCTTTTTCCTTGACTATAAAATGGAAATCATCTTATTTATATTTACTTCATAAGGTTATAGTGAAGAAAACTCTATAAAACTGAATGTCACAGGTTAAGAATAAAGTTCATCCTCAACATTCATACATTTAACTTTTGCAACTCAAACTATTTATATGATTTTATTAGTAATCTCATTTTTCACTTTTGTAGGCAACCATGTACATTTGAGTCTATGCACAGTAGAGGGAAAAAATTGAAAGAAACAATGAATACTAGTTTGTGGAGAAGATAATTTTCTAGGTGCTTCACTGGTCTTGTTTACCGCACCACTATTAGTAGTATATGTTGTTTTTTTGCCTTTAAAAGTCAGATTTGGGGGGCAATTGTGCCCCCCAAAATAGTCCTTTTGATTCTTAAGATACAGTCTCTGATACAAGTCTAAGATACAAAGACTCTGATTTAACTTAGTGCGAAAATAAAGGTGTTAGATAAACTTCATACAAGAATTTGTGCCGCCTGCTATGGAGAATCTACAAAAAGGAGAAAAGTATATGTAGTATTTAGATTTCATGTGTTATGAAAACTTAATATTGTCTTAAATAGATGGGTTTTTTTCTCCTGAAATGTTAGTAAAAAAAAGTGGTCTTGGGAAATAACACCTATTTCTCATAGGATCCCTATTTGCATTTTTCACTTTTGTGCATTTTTCTATGAAAGTTTTCTAGGAAAAAAAAAAGATTGACTATTCATATTCTGAAGAACACTCAGCTGAGGGGGACCAGAATGGAAAGGTCCTTGAAACTATGTCACATGAGGATCAGTTAAAGAAAATAAGGAGAGGAGAATCACAAGAATAAGATACCTTGTCTTCAAGTGTTAAAATTATTTAAAATTTACACTTGTTCTATTTAGCTCCAAAGGACAAAACCAGGAGCAATACAAAGTTTCAAAGAGGCAAATTTAGATTTGATTTCAAGGATATTTTCTTCATAATTGCACCATTGCACATTAGAACTGTCCAAAAGTTAAATAAGCTACTGTGCAATGGTGGTAGGTTTCCTCTTTTTTAGAGATCTTCAAGGGAAGCTTGGCTGATCATTTGTTGAGCATGCTATAATGGGATGACTTTTCTTCTCTGATGTTTAGTGAGGTCACTTTCAACTCAGATTCTCTAATCTTGTGAAAAATATGATTACATCAATGTAGATGTTGCCTTTACTAATGCAAATTGCAACCCTCTACAACCTAATGGATGATCTCAAAAATTGCTATGGCCTAGAAAAAAAAATAATCACTTACAATCAACCTGGAGATGACAGGATTCTCCAAACTTAGCAAGGCTAGACTTTGACATTAGATAGCTACTAGATCCCTGCTAGAGTGCTTGAGATTTGACAGAGAGAGTTTATGGTCCACTTTGCATAACCTTCTAGTATTCAAAATCACCTCTATTCCACAATGGAACAACTTTGGATTTTTGAAGTAAAGTATTACAGTTGTACACAAAGGTAGGAGTTGGGAACCTTTTAGAATCTAGTAAAAATGTCTAAAGTCTATCATATGGATTTGGTTTGAAAATTTCATGGGGCCTAGATTGTTAATTATGTTAATGAAATTGTGTTGGAAGAGATTCTTCAGTTTACCAAAAAATTTTCACAAGATCACTCCTTTCTGCCATCAGTAAGACTCTAGACTTATAAACAGAGTTGAGGGAGCAAATAGAAAAAACATACAAAACCTGAACAAGAAAACACTTAGCAAAAAAAAAAAAAAGTTATATTTTTAAAATTAAAAACCCCATTTTTTAAATCCTATGTCTTTTTTGCAAAGATATATTTATTGTCCTTTCTAGCATTACTCTAATAAGTTGTTCTTCTATCTACTTATCTTAACCACAAAAAGACAGCTTATTAGTTTCAACTGCTGCATAAAAGCATGTAGCTTTTTCAAGATTTCTGGCTTCACCCTTTTAACCCAAAGAATAACTATAAATAGATGGCAATGTCTGGGATTTCCACAGCTAAGTGCTACTATAAATAGTTTTTAAACATTTTCCCACTTCATGCTTTCTAAAAGAACATTCTCCACTTCCTTTCTTGGATAACCTCTGGGAATAATATTAAAGCACATTCAGAACAAGATGAAGTTTAATAAAACAGTCAAAGGGACCTGCTTTAAAAAATTCATTCTATACCAAAAGACCAGGAAAAGGAAATGTTTCTGAAAATTCATACATTTGAACATGTTTATAATTTTCATTTTAAAAAATCCATGTGTTATGTTGAGCTCCCTGGTAGTCCTTTAACATATAGGATTCCTATTTTTCTTATTACTGGGAGTTTTCTTTTAAAATAAACACAAATATAGCTATATTCAGGTTTTAGCAAGAATCTATTCTTACTTCCTTGAGAAAATGTTTAAAACAGAACATTTGGTGGTTCTGAAATTCAGGAAAATGAACTCCTTTCATTATTTTCTTTCATTTTTAACCTACAGAAACTGAGACAACTTGCTTTTTCCTTTCTGATGCTTTACCCTAGCTTCAAAGTTGAGGAATATGTGTGAGTTAAAACAAACAAACAAACAAAAACATTATATAAATTAGGATGTAAGAGTCTTACTTCTTTGTAAAATTGTCTTCATCAAAGAATTTCCCACGACATAGCCGATCTTTTTAAACTACAGACTTGGAGGCATGCATGCAAAATTATCTCATTGAATTGTTACTATCCTTACTAGCTGAGTTCTAGCAACCTCTGCTGGTAATCAACAGAAACTATCCAGTTCAAAATGTAGGAAATGGCAAAGGTCCTTCTAAACTGCAGTGAAAGAAGGCCAAGAAGGAAAGATGTGAGGGTGAACCTCCATTGAGTTTGATCTTACCAATAATAATTAAATTAAATATGTGTTAGCCTTCAGCATTTGTCTTAACAAGGGACAAATGTTAACCTCCAGAGTTTGGCCTCAAGAAAGAGTAAAACTAAATTAAATTAACATACACATTTATTAATATTTCTCTAAGTTCAGTGATTATGCAGGCATGCATGTGGAGTTTGGCTAGAGCTACAGCTTAGAACTAGGTTCTCATACTTCCACTGTCATAAAATGGGATCTGAAAAGCTATTTCTTCATCAAAGAAGGGAGTAGTCTTCAATTTAGGATGGGGCTGGATATCAGACCCACTCCCAAACTCAGGATCTTTGTGCCTTAACATTTATGCAAACAGAAATCTTCCCTCTCTAGGAGGTTGGCAAACAATGATCCTTGATACAATGGGATATTATTAGAGGCCAACAGGGCAAAAATTAACAATATTTAATTTTTAAAAATTCTTTGGGAAGAGGGGCGGCTAGGTGGCATAGTGGGTAAAGCACCGGCCCTGGAGTCAGAAGTACCTGGGTTCAAATCCAGTCTCAGACACTTAATAATTACCTAGCTGTGTGGCCTTGGGCAAGCCACTTAACTCCATTTACCTTGCAAAAACCTAAAAAAAAAAATTAAAAAAAAATTCTTTGGGAAGGGGCAGCTAGGAGGCACAATGGATACAGCACCAGCCCAGGAGGACCTGAGTTCAAATTAGGCCTCAGATACTTAGTAATTGCCTAGCTTGGGCAAGTCACTTAACCCCATTGCCCTGCAAAACACACACACAAATTCTTTGGGAAAAGAGAAAGGACAGAATGGTATGGATTTGCAAATTAACTTAATTGTTTAAAAATTGGAAACATTGTCATCACAGCAAGGTCAAGAAGAATGATTCCTTTATAAGATAATATATTCAAATTCACAATATAATTCTTGCACCCTGAAAATACATCTCAAATTTTGTCCAGGGAAAGCAACATGAAAGTTATTGTTAGTTATTAGTGGAGATAAGTGGTAAGGTAAGAACCATCTGTATGAGATAAGCCCTAGGATATCACCAGGAGGTTGCTTTCCTTGAAGAATGAAGCTTCTGGGTAGTTTCCAATTTAAACAAATTAACTGCATGCTAATATCATTTATTTTTCATTTTTGGCACATAAAAAGTCTAACTAGCAAATGTATAGATCATAAATCTCAAACCAACAGGGATCTCAGAATGCATGTAGTTCAATCACCTCTTTTTGCAGATGAGGAAACTGAGGCACAGTGAGGTCAAAGTAGAATACTATTAAAAAAACACTAGTTCTGGAATCAGAAGACTTGGGTTCAAATCACCATCTGTCACTCATTAATTGTGTGACCTTTGGCAAATCATTTAATCTTTCTGGGTCTTCTTTCCTTATCTTTAAAATGAGAGGGTAAAACTAGATAGCATCTAAGGTTTCTTTCAGTTCTAGATCTATTGCTTTACAATAAAATGACTTGGAAAGCATTAGAAAAAGGCTTTTGAACTCAGCCACTGATTTCTTGAATAATCTCCCAGACTTCATTTAAGTCCTAACTAAAATCCTACCTTATATAGGGAGGCAATCTCTCTTAATTCTAATATCATCTTCCTTTTGTTATTTCTAATTTGTTCCTTAAATAGTTGGCTTTCTGTAAATTTGTTTGCAAGTTGTCTCCCCCTCCTTAGATTTATTGTAAACCACTTGAGGGCAGGCACTAACCTGTGCTACTCATTGGTAATTGCTCCTCACAGTGCCTAAAACATAGTAAGTGTTGTTCTGGGGACAAATTCGATTACCTTTGAAGTGTCCTTTCCAGGGAGGTACACATTGACAATGAGATTGACACACACATTGACAAGTAGTTCAGTATTTGGGAAACTCTGTAAGAAAGTGTGGGAGAGAAGAGGTATTAGATTGACTACCAAGCTGCCTACAGAGCCGTTGTGCTGACCTCATTGCTATATGCCTGTGAAACCTGAACAGTCTCTCAGGAAACTATCTTAGGAAGATTCTGAAGATCACCTGATAGGAGAAGATACCAGACACCAAGTTCCTTTCTCAGGCTAAACTGCCTAGAATTCCAGCATTACTACAGAGAGATCAACTATGATGGGCTGGACACATTATTAGAATGCCAGATGTATGCTTGCCAAAACAAACTATTTTATGGAGAACCCACACTGGACTCTATAAACTTTAGAATTGATTGTACTTCATGGGAGACACTGGCCCAGGACTGCCTAGCATGTACTCATTATTGAGGGTGCTGCATTCTGTGAGGAAGGTAGAATTGAAGCACCTCAAAGAAACCCAAGTTTAGAGGAGTACCCACCCTAGGTGTTCACATGGGCTATTTGTGCCCAACCTGTGGTAGAGTATTCTGAGTTAGTATTGGTCTGATCAGCCACAGTGGGACACACTATAATTTGTCTCAAACATTGTGATGTCATTTTGGCCTTCTTCATTAAAGGACAAGAACCATTGATAAACTGATTAATCTTTTCCACTTTACAAATGAATCACCCAAAGTGAGTCTTGCCCAAAGTAGAAAAGTTAATAAGTGTTAAGAGAAGAAATTGTTAATATTGATTCTCTGATTCTAAATACAGGAGTCTTTGCTTTGTAAGATGATGAAAGTTGCCCTGGCCATCTCAAAACTTTCCTGTGAAGTAAGAATGTGAAGGCAGAAAGTAGGTTTGGGAAAGCTCTATTACAGAAATTGTCATAAAAATGTAAGGTCTTGCTATTATAGCAATCATTACATTATAGCAATCATATACATTCTCTTAAGTAAATATGCTACCCATAGTGAAAAGGTATCATTAAGAACTGGACAGTTCAAAGCAAATCAGTGAGAAAAATCAATCTTTGGCCATGAGACAAAGATTCATTTTTAATTCTCCTTATCATTCCAGATAAACACTCAAACTGGCAGCTATCTAATGGATAGAACACTGACTGTAATCAGGACAGGAGTTTGAATCTGGCTTTCAGACACTTAACACTTACTAGCTGTGGGACCTTGGGCAAGTCACTTCACCCTGATTACCTCACATCTAGGACCATCTCCAGTTTCCCTGATTCACATCTAACCACTGGATCCAGATGGCTCTTGAGGAGAAAGTGAGATTCATGACTTAGCACAACACCCTCTCACTCAAATCCAATTCATATACTTGTCATGGTATCACCACCCTGATTATGTTAGAATTGGAAGGAATTTTAGTCTTATGCTAGTTCTGATGCAGAGAACCATGGGCATGGGGAATATTGAAATTAATTGAAAACAAATTTTGTTAATCTTTTATTTGCAATGTTTAAAAATCTTCACTCTTCCTCTTTCGCTCTGTTAAAACACTTTGTCTTGAACTCCGATCTGACAGTGGCCACATTCTCAATGGTAAAGCAAGGTAGGTTACAAAGGCACTGAAACAACATCCAAGAGACCACCTAGACTGGAATCCTCACCCCTACCCCAAAAGGCAAACTCTCCAATGCAGCACTTGGACAATTCCCAAGATACCACCTCTTCCCATGGACCCTGGGGGGGGGGGGGGGGGATTAAGGAGGCTTCAGGCAAGACTAGGGTCTCTTTTTTCCCAGACTTCTGCTAAACCTGGCAGCTGGCCTGCCAATAGTAATCTACATGGCTTTTCTTTAATCTCTTCTTAATTTCTCTATCACTTTCTTTTGTGTAGTAACTTCTTTTAATAAATCTCTATTTTCTTTTACACCTGCATTCCTGGGTCAAGTAAGTGATTCATCACAGGATAATACTGAACCCAAGTCAACAGTTCAACCCATTTGTTTTGAAGAGGAATACAGGGAAGTCTCAGAGAGAAGAGATTTACCTCAGGTTAACAGAGGAAGTAAGTTTATTGAAATGCTCATGAAATTTAGGTTGAACTGAAATGCAATAAAATGGAGTCCAGTTTTCATCTAAGTCAAGAAGTCAAAGAAATGTTAGAAGTCATCTTCTCCTATTCCCTCATCTTGCAGAAGAGGAATAAAAGATTTAGTGTTAGAACAAGGACTAAAATCCAGTTCTTCTGACTCTCAGCTGAGAACTCTTTCAGGAATATTGCTTAAATTGTTTAAATCCCTGGAAGACAGAGAGACAAATACTTCTAGGATTTCAGTCAATCTTTCAATCAGTTGTCAAAGTGATTTTCCTAAAGTGCAAGTGTGACCAGCTCCCCTCTTTCCTCATCTCCCATTCAGTAAATTTCCCTATTTCCTGCTGGAACAAATTTAAAACTTTTTGTTTGATTTGTAAAGCCCATATTATACCTTATTCTCCTTCTGACTATTTTGTGATTTGGTGACACTTGCTACCTTACTATTCTTTCCACAAGACACTATTATTCAATGAGTAATTAGTTATATTTCTCAAACTTAGATAAACAACCTCCTTCCTGAGCATCATATTTTTGACCAAAGGAAGATGATACTTAGAAACTTTGTGATAAGAGTTTGTAAAAATTTCTTTCTGTGAAAAAATTTTATTTGTTTTATTTCATTTGTAATTAAAAACACTTGTTGAAATTAAACATTACCTAGGATGTTCTCATTGTTTAAAGAAATTCTGAAAGTATTGGTTTATGTTTATGACTATTTTAAACATGATTAATAACATATTACTATAAAAAGTTCATTTTTACAAAAATCTGGTTCTACAATTTGGGATTATTTTATTTTACATCCCAAGTTTCTGTTTATTATATTTCATTTAAAGTACAATCCTTACGTGAAATAACTGATGAATTGGAATTTTTCTGCGGATCTCTTGTTGATATTGATGTAAGATTATAACTGCCACATGACTCATTTTGATCCTTTAGAACTGAATCTACCTGAAATTCTGCTTATAGGAAATATATACTGCCTTATACATTTCTTTTGATTTAATCTGTGTCTGACATAAGGTATATATTAATCAAAGGAATATCACTGCACCAAGGATACCAGTAACCCTATAGGGTTTGACATGCATAACAAGTGGAATTCTCTTGAGGGAACAAGTATCAGCCCAGCTAAGGTAGATTTCTCTTAACTGGACACAATGTTCCACCAGACCTACTGAAGTCTGGCTCATTACATGGATTATCCATATGACCTCTGCCTAGAAAAGACATTTAAATACACAAGGGAAAATATCCTTTTATGTTCCTGATCTTTATAGCAAATTATTACAATCATGTCAAGTGATCAGAATTAATTTTTTTAATCAGGTATAATCATGTGACTTACAATTCTCTAAATTCCAACAGCCAGTTAAGCACTGTTTAGCTTTGGTGTTTGTTATTAGCTATATATTCCTGGGCTGAGATCCTCAAAATGCAATGAACTGTTTAGATGAATGATAAAGATTTGTGATGTCAGGATATGATTCTTTATCACAACAAGTCTTTTTGTTTTAAAGAAAGAAATATCAGCATGATAAGCTATATCAGGAGGATGGCCTATGGTCTATTTTAAAATTGTCTTTAATAGAGAGTCATTTTTCATCTTAAAATGTTTAAATTTAAAAAGAAAAAAATTATTGCAAATCACATTCTAGACATGTGCTATTCTGAAATGATTATCCAATGTGCATATTTATACTATCCCTAAGCTTTTGGTTACAACTCAAGCTAATCTGACAATGTTCAATGAATTCACTTTTGAATTAGAATCCATATTCTTAAGAAAGTATTTTGATATTAGTTTATTAGTATCACTATTCAAGTATAAACTGAGTTTTGAATAATGACAAGTATAAAGAACTGAGTTTTCTGTGTATATTAGTAAACCAGAGTTGGTCTAGGAGGTTCCAAATTTCTTTTTTTTATAATAAAGAGCATAAAAGTTCTGCTCTGATTATTTTTTTTTTTAGTTTTTTGCAAGGCAAAATGGGGTTAAGTGGCTTTCCCAAGGCCACACAGCTAGGTAATTATTATTAAGTGTCCGAGGATGGATTTGAACTCAGGTACTCCTGACTCCAGGGCCGGTGCTCTATCCACTGTGCCACCTAGTTGCCCCCTGATTATTTCTCAAAGCAAAATATCTATTTTGAAATGTCTTTATAAGGACTTCTGGGTGGAGCCAAGATGGCAGCATGAAGCTAGCATGCTCCTGAGGCTTTTCCCGAAATAATGCTAAATGAAAACTCTATACAAACATTGAAGCAACAGATCCCACCAAAAAAAAGACAAAATGAAAACAAGTTTTCAACTGTAGACATCATGGAGGATCTTGAATGTCTCTTTGGGGGGAAAGGGGTAGTAAAGCCCAACTAGGCAGGAGAATGGGAAAGCCAGTGGGAGGCTTTAAAACGCAGTGCAGTCCAGGTCCCAGCAGCTTGACAACAGGATAGGTCCTGGAAGCTAGATAGCAAGGCATCATGGAGAGTCCCAGCCCCAACAAAGTCTGAATCCTGGGAACAGTGGGGCAAAAGACAGGACTAGGTTGGGAACAGGTCACTACATAAGCAAAACCTGGACATATAGGAGGAAGCAAACCTATACAAAGGCAATGTCTGCATAGGCAACATCTTGCCAATGATAAGCCAGGGATCAGACCCCAGCCCCAGGATAAAAAACTTGGGACTACATTCCTTATACCCCAGGAACAGAGTTCAAACAATCAAAATCAGCAAAAATGTTAAAAGAGCAATAACTATAGAAAGCTACTATGCCAATAAAGATGACAACAATATCACTTCAGAAGAGGGAAGCAGTGAAAAATTATCTATATGAGAATTCTCAAAAGAGTCTATGAATTGACTGAAATCTAAAAGAGCTTAAAAAGTATTTAAAAGCCAAAGAAGGGAGGAAAAAGAAAGTTGGAAAAATCAAAATGAGAGTCATGCAAGAAAATTATGAAAAACAGAACAAAGAAATCAACTCCTTTAAATGTAACAAAAACCAATTGGAAAAAAAGATGTAATTCTTCAAAAATAAAATCAACTAACTGGAAAAGGAATGCAATTCATCTAAAACTCAAATCAACCAACTAGAAAGGGAATGTAATTCAGCAAAAAAATAAAATTAATCAACTGGAAAAGGAAACACAAAAGCTAACTGAAGAAAATAAAACTCTAAAAATTAGAACTGAACAAATAAAAACCATTGAATCTATGAAACTACAAGAATACATTGAACAAAGTTAGAAAGACTGAATTGAAGAAAATGTAAAGATCTTTTAGAAAAAAAACAAATGAGCTGGAAAATAGGGCCAGGAGTAATAATTTATGAATTATTGGATTACTAGAAAAGCCTAGATCAAAAAAGAACCTGGAAAATATCATTCAGGAAATGATCAGGGAAAACTGTTCAAATCCACTAGAGTAAGAAGACAAAACAGGAATGGAAAAAATACAAAGAATTCCTCCAGAAAGAGACCCCAGGATAAAAAACTCCAAGGACTATCAGCCAAATTCTAGAATTCTCAAAGAAAGGAGAAAATACTGCAAACTACAAAAAAAAAGAAGCAATTTAAATACAAAGGAAACACAATCAGACTTACATAGGATTTATCAGCTTTAACCCTGAAGAACCAGAGGACCTGAAATACCATATTTCAGAGGGCAAAGGATTTTTGGAATACAACCAAGAATTTACTACCCTAAAAATATTCAGCATATTGTGTCAGGGAAAAAAAAGATGGATGTTCAATGACATAGAGAACTTGCAAAATTTCCTGATTTAAAAAAAAACAGAACTAAACAGAGAATTCAATCTCTAATTACAAGACTCAAGAGATGCATAAAAAGGTAAACAGAAAAGGGGGGGAACCAATTGTTAGCCAAGAATATTAATTGCATACGAACCTACAAGATTAGATGTAACACTTGTAACTCTTGAGAATTGAACTTGAACTTGAAGAGTTGAATGTAGTTGAAGAGATTGGATTTGGAGAATATGGGTGTGGTTGGTTCTTGTCTTTCCATTGAAGAGGACCAAGATGACACCACTGTTAAATCAGAAGTGATTTCAGGGGCAGAGGGTAGGAACCTACTTGAAAGGGTTAGACAAAAAGAGATTAGGAAGTGATTTATCTTAATCCATACTTTACTTAAGGAGGGTTTAAGTGCTTGGGGGCAAGATACAAATAATTTAACTTTGCATGATGCTTTGGCTCATGATGATAGTATGTCCATGACTATTTTTTCGATCTTTTAGTTTTGTTTAACACAATCTTGTTGTCTCATGAAGTCATTAGTTTCTGCCAATTCCATTCTTTTTTTAGAGGAGATTTTTCTTCCTTTATATTTTGCAACTCCTTTTCCAGTTGGTCCATTCTATTTTTGAAGGACTTTCTATTAGCCCAAATGTAGTTTTGAGAGAATCATTTTCTTTTTGCATTTGCCCAATTGAAGATCTGAGTTAATCTCATTTTGTATTTGTCCAATTGTTTTTTCCAATGATTTGTTTTCTTGTTGCAAGATATTAATTTTCTCTTGCAACATGTTAATTTTCTCTTGAGTTTCTTTTTCCAGTTTTTCCAATTAATTTTTAAACTCCTTCCTGATTTCTTCAAGGAAGTTTTTCTGGGCTGGAGACCAATTCATATTCTCCTCAGCAGTGCTAGGTCTCTCTCTCTGGGTTAGGATCTGTTTCTTCTAAGTATTTCTCCATAGGCCCCCCCCTTTTTCTCTGACCTTTTTTAATTTTGCGTTGGGAGGTGGGTAGCTGGCTCTCAGAGGTTTGCTTTTGAGGATCCTAGAGGCTTTGTTCACTTAGCTAAGTAATTCCAAGGGCCAACCAGTAGGGATGCTGGTTGCTTTCTCTGGAGTGAGGTCCTCAGCAGCAGGATCTGAGTTGACCTTGAAAACTGGGCTGGGACCTAGGGGAGGGAGTTAAACTTTTTCTGCTGAGTGAGTTCTGCTGCCCTGAGGGGGTGGGGGGTGGAGCTCTGCTATCTTCTCCCAGTTCACCCACCCGTCCTCTGAGACACACCTTCTTGATAGGTGATGTCCTAGCTTCTCTTTCTGGGTTTTGTTGATTGAATTTCTATTAAGAGGTTTCTCTCATGTTATTTCTGAGGGGAAAGAGAGAGAGCAATATCACAATGTCTGTCTTCTCTCCGCCAAGCATTCACCCTTTACAGATGATATGATGGTATATTTAGAGTACCTGAAAAAAATCCTCTTAAAAACTACTTGAAACAATTAATAAATTCAACAAAGTAGCAGGATAAAAAATAAACCCACATAAATCATCAGCATTTCTTTATATGAGCAACAAAGTCCAAGAGCAAGAGATAGAAAGAGAAATTCCATTTAAAGTAAATGCAGGGGTGGCTAGGTGGCACAATGGATAGAGCACCAGCCCTGGAGTCAGGAGTACCTGGGTTCAAATCAGGCCTCAGACACTTAATAATTACCTAGCTGTGTGGCCTTGGGCAAGCCACTTAACCCCATTTGCCTTGCAAAAACCTAAAAAAAAAAAAAAAAAGAACTCAATATTTGACAAAAATTGTGGGAAAATTGGAAAACAGTAAGGCAAAAACTAGGTATAGACCCACATCTCACACCCTTTACCAAAATATGGACAAAATGGGTACAGGATTTGGACATTAAAATATGACACTATGGATAAATAGATCAAGAAATACTCTATCTGTCAGATTTATGGAAAGGGGAGAAATTTATGACCAAGAAAGAAATAGAGTACATTATAAATTTCAAAATGGATGGTTTTCACTATATTAAATTATAAAGGTTTTGTACTAGAAATAAATGCTGCCAGAATTAGGAGGAAAGCAGAAAGCTGGGAAACAATTCTCATAGCTAGAGGTTCTGATGAAAATTTCATTTCTAAAATATGTAGAGAACTGAATCAAATTTATAAGGTTACAAGTCATTCCCCAACTGATAAATGGTGAAAGGATATGAACAGTTTTCAAATGAAGAAATTAAAGCTATATATGATCATATGAAAAAATTCTCCAAATCATTGTTGATTAGATAAATGCAAATTAAAACAACTATGAGGTTCCACCTCACTCCTATCAAATTGACTAAGATGACAAATAGGGAAAACGATCAATGTTGGAGAGGTTTTCAGAGGACTGGGACATTAATACATTGTTGGTAGAGCTGTGAACTAATCCAATCATTCTGGAGAGCAATATGGAGCATATACCCTTTGATCTAGTGATTCCAATACTAGGTCTATATCCAGAAGAAATTTTCTCCTGTTTTTTGATTTTCTTTCTCTTCCCTTAATCCTAATTCCACATACAGGAAATGACTAATCTGTAAACATGTTAAACACAAATGTGTATGTACAATATTCACCAGACTGTTTGCCATTGAAGGGAGGGAGTAGGAAGGAGGAATGGAAGGAAATTATGTAATTTTAAAATATGCATATGCATGTGGATGAATGTTGAAAACACATAATTGGAAAAATAAAATAAAATATCAATTAAAAAAAAAGATGTGTTTATTCCAGAAATCAATATCTTTCCAACTAAATTAAACTGGAAGAAATCTCTCTCTGTGATTAAACCTGGATTGGACATGTTAGGTACACTGATTCAATTATCAAATGATTCAATCTTTTTTAGGATCATGGAGTATGGTTTTTATTGTTTCCCTGTATTGTTATTTTTTCCCAAGTCCCTTATCCTGGAGCTCCTGGCTTTTCTTCTTATGGCCCCCTGATATTTTTTACTATATAAGGATACTTTATTTTTTAATTTACATTTTTATTTATTTACACATTACTAAAATAGTCTTATTGTAAGAGTAAACATAATCCCCCTCCCCTCACAAAAATAAAAAAACCTCACAAGAAATAAAGTGAAAGACAGAGATAAAAATGTGCTTCATTCTGTGTTCAGATACCATCAACTCTGTCTCTGGGGTGGATCACATTCTTTATCATAAGTCCACCAGAGAAGTTACTTCCATATTTTTCCACAGTTGCTGTTACTGATTGTAATTACCTCCATCCATTCCTCCCCACTACCATTTATTATATTTCCTCTCTCCTTTCACTTTGTCCCTCTTCAAAAGTATGCTATGGGGGCAGCCAAGTGGTGTAGCAGACAGAGCACTGGCCTTGGGACCCAGAGGCCCCATGCCCACATCCAGAGACCCAGCAAACACCCAGAAATCCCACCACCTTACAAAAAATAAAAAAGAAAATGTATTATATCTGACTATCCTCTCCTACGATCTACCCTCTCCTCTATCTCCTACCTCCCCCGTCCTCTTTCTCCCATCCCCTTTCTCTTTTTCCTCTAGATTTCTATACTCTATTAAGTATGTATGAGTCATTTCTGATGAGAATGAAGCCTTCCTTATTCCCCTTCACCTTCCCCCTACTTCTATACCGTTGCAAAACTATTTCTTCATTCTTTATTATGAAATTTCTTAGTCTATTCTACCTCTCCTTTCCCTTTCTCCCAGTACCTTTTTGCCCATTGACTCCATTTTTACAATACGTTATACATTCATATTCAGCTCCCTCCTGTACTTTGTCTATATATGCTCCTAACTGCTCTATTAAATAAGAAGGTTCATATAAATATTATCAGTATCATCTTCTCATGCAGGAATATATGCAGTTCATCATAATTAAATCCATCATAATTTGCCCTTCCCTTACATGCTCTCTCTGTTTCACCTGACTCCTGTATTTGAAGATCAAACTTTCTGTTCAGCTCTGGCTGTTTCAATAGGAACATTTGAAATTCCCTTCTTTCTTTGAAAGTTCATCTTTTCCCCTGGAAGAGGATGTTCAGTTTTGCTGGGTAGTGGATTCTCAGTTGCATTCCAAGCTCTTTTGCCTTCTGGAATATCATATTTCAAGCCCTATGAGCCCTTAATGTGTATGCTGCTAAATTGTGTGTGATCCTGACTGTAGCTCCATGATATTTGAATTGTTTCCTTCTGACTGCTTGTAATATTTTCTCTTTGATTTGGGAGTTCTGGAACTTGGCTATAATATTCCTAGGGGTTATTTTTTTGTATCTCTTTCTATTTTGCCCTCTGCTTCTAGGATAGCAGGGAAATTTTCCTGTAGAAATTCTTTAAAAATGAAGTCAAGGCTCTTTTCCTGATCATGATGTTCAGGGAGTCCAATAATTTTTAAATTCCCTGGTTCTATTTTTCCAGATCAGTTGTTTTTTCAATGAGACATTTCATGTTTTCTTCTAGTTTTTCATTCTTTTGGTATTGTATTATTGTTTTTTTATTCCTTGCAAAGTCATCAGCTTCCTTTAGCTCCATTCTACATTTGAAGGAGTTGTTTTCTTCAAAGAGCTTTCTTATCTCCTTTTTCATCTGGTCAATTCTGCTTTATAAGGCCTTCTTCTACTCATTTTTTTTGAATTGCTTTTTCTATTTGACCTAAACTAGTTTTTAACATGTTGTTTTTTTCAGCATTTTTTTGGATCTCCTTGACTAAGTATTTTCCTGCATTGCTCTTATTTCTCTTCCCAATTTTCCTTCTGCCTCTCTTACTTGATTTTCAAAATCTATTTTTTTTTGAGTTCTGTCATAGCCTGAGCCCAACTGCTATATTTCTTGGAGGCTTTAAATACAGATGCTTGGACTTTGTCATCTTCTGAGTGTGTGTTTTGATTTTCCATGGGACCAAAGTAATTGTCTATGGTCAGGTTCCTTTTTTTCTGTTTACTCATTTCCCCAGCTTGTGCCCTAGTTTTGGGGTGTTTCCTGAACTTTTGAGTATTATTGGGATACCCCCCCCCAACAAAGACCTCAGTTCAGTTCCTTCAATATCTTCTGAAAGGTTCTGACTGCTCTCCTGGCCTGTGTTTTGGTCTGGCACACCCCTCTGTCCTGAAGCTGTGAGGAGCGTCCCTGCTTCACTGTGGCAATATGGGGGCCCAGACTGTGACCAAGGTCTGAATATGGACAAAGCACCAGAGTCCTGTCCCCAGGACAGAGGAGAGACCTCAAGAGTCTACTCCCACCCCCTTACCTTTCATGGGCTGAGCTTTCTGGGAGCAGCTGTTGGCTGGCTCCATGCTGGGCAGCTCTGTGGGCTTGCTTCCATGTCCTGGGATCTGGGCTGCACTGAAGGCCATGGCTACACTGGGGGCCAAATTGGCCTGGGCTTCCAGGTTGCTCTGGCAGAGGTTTCTCCCCTGATCTTCCAAGATATGTTTGGCATTCCCTGAGTTGGCAGATCAGGAAACTCCTTCTGCTGTCAGGAGCCAGTGCTCCCAGGGACCCAGGGACCCAGGTGCCCTTTGGGCTATTCCCGGAAGGCTGGAGCTCCTTCACTCTGATGTGGTAATCCTAGCTGCACTGCCCTCTCCAACCCTGTGAAACAGAGTCTTCCCATGATCTTCCAGGTTACCTTGGGCTGTAGAATTGCCTCACTGAATCTTTCTGTGGGTTCTGTTTCTCAAAAATTTAGTTAAGAGTCATAATTTTAAGGTTTTTGGAAATATTTTAGAGAGAGCTCCTAGGAAAGGTTGTTCTCATGCTGCCATCTTGGTCCCCCCACCCCCACCCCGGACTTAATCTTTCTTGTGAGGTTTGTTTCCTCCAGATTATAAGTGATACATCTCATTCTAGAGGTTCAAGCTGAATATCATCCTGTACCCAAACCTGAGAGCCAGCATCCCTTGGATCCTGCCTCAGTCAATTCTTGATTGTACCTCAACTTCCCTTCAAATGGGACCTGCTAGGCAGGAACAATTTTATGTCCCCTTTTCAATTGGAAGTAGATGCAGAAGAAAAAAGACTTTTGAACCAACATCCAAATGAATTTGTCCCTAAATTGTTTGAGTAGGGAAAGAATAGGGGAAATATTGGATGGAAAACATGTTTTATAATTAATCTTCTCCCTCTGCACTGATCATGTATCTTATAATTTAACATTGCTCTATATCTTACATTTAACATTGCTCAAGGCAGCATATGCCGCTCCCCCATCCCAATGTCCAAGTTATTGAGATGAGATTAATGAACTTTTAGTGAAGGACCTTGCCCCTACTTGGCAAGGACAATCTCCTATCAATAAAACAATGAATTCCTGGCTCTAGCCTGAAAGGATTGTCTTTGAACCACTGCCCCTCATCAAGATATCCCTCATTGCCTCAACTCTGAGAGCTCCCAGCCCTCCTACCTACATAGATATCTTTCTCTATGTCTACATTTTCTATGACTGCATTTCCCCATGTAGCCCTTTAAAAGCTCACTCTGTACTTTGTTGAGTACTTGTCCTCTGGTGATGCTAGCCTTCTCTTGGGGATCATGATCCCTTGGGTAACTTCTCATGCTCCTAAACTTTTCTTTACTGCTCATCCTCTCATGGTGGCTCATCTTACTTAAGTTACTTGGGGATCAGTGATTTCCAACTATCTTCTCTTTCTCTCCCTTACCTTCTGCAAATCTCATTTGGATCTACCCAGCAACAAGATAATGGTTGTTCCCCTCCCCTCCCCACCTTAACTGTCTTTGATGTTCTCACCAGACCAGCTTATAGCAATTCCTTCTTTGCTTAAACTTTACTATCTTTAAAAAATCCCTTCTCTTTACCCTGCTGCCTTCCTAAAGAGCTCTGTGAATTAACTTACAACTTTTGCAGAAAGCTGTGAATGAAAATTATGGTTTTTCTAATCCTCTTGAGGATCTCTCTCTCTCTCTCTCTCACTGATTTCTTCACTGTTCCACCTATCCTTGCAAACCTCCTCCTCCAAGGCAAATTCATCCTGCTTCACTATCCTCTCATTTTGCAGAAGAGGAACAAAAGATTTAGTGTTAGAACAGTACAAAAACTCAGTTCTTCTGACTCCCAGTTGAGTACTCTTTAAATTGTTTAAATTCTAGGAGGATAGGGAGACTAATACTTCTAGAGTTTCAGTCAATCCTTCAATCAGCTTTCAAAGTAATCTTCCTAAAGTGCAGCTTCTGACCAGCTCATTTCTTTCCTACTTCATCTCCCATTCAGGAAACACTGTTTCCTCCTGGAACAAATTTAAAAACTTATTCCTCTCTTATCCAGTTATATTGGTTTCCTTATTATTCCTTCCAAAAGACACTCATTCAATGCATTGTTACTGACTCTGAGGTCTAGACTTATCTTTCTCCTCCACTTCCTGGTTTCTCTGCAAGAAACCTTTCCAATCCCCTAAAGAGTAGTCCATCTAAAAAATTTATTCAACTTATCTCGTGTCTATTTTATTATAGTTGTTTGCATGCAGTCTCACCTATTAGATTGTTAGCCTCTTAAGGGCAAGGACTGTTTTCATGGTATTTTAGTACCTTGTGAACAGTGAATTTTATGTATTATATTTTAAACTTATATTTCTGTAACACAATTTCTGAAACCTTTCTAATAAAGTCTCCTCTTAAAGAGAACAAATTATATAACAGAGGAGTGGGCAGATCTAATTGAGATGCCAAAGTAGGCCTCTAGGTAATCAAGCCAATTTAGCATTTGAAAAAGGATGCTTAGAGAGACTCCCTACTCTTAGAGCCCTGATCAGTCAGGAATCTGCTTAGCTTCAAATATCACATGAGATCAGATGCATTGGGGGTAAATATGAGAGTGGATAAAACACTGGCCTTGGAGTCAGGAGATCTGAGTTCATATCTGACCTCAATAGTCTTCTTCAAGAATAAGGACAAACAACAATACAATACTAAAACAAAATAAAGGTTCAACAGAGCTCAATAAACTCTCCAGGTAAACCTTTGCCATGAAGATGATTAGTCTCTTCTGTAGGAATGTATCTCCTCCCCTTCTCATCCCTCCCCCAATTTGTAAATGGGGATAAGTAGAAACATTTTCCAAAAGATCTGGAATGAAACAAGGCTCTCCACTTCCACCATTATTATTCAATATTGTACTAGAAATATTAGCTGTAGCAAAGAGAAAAGAATCCTAGAGAACAAACTAAAAAAAACTACTTGACATAATTAAGAATTTTATTAAAGTTGCAGGATATGAAATAAATTCACATAAATCAGCATTTGTGTATATATATATATATGTGTGTGTGTATATATATATATATATACATATATATATATATAACCAACAAAGCCCAGCAACAAGAGATAGAAAGAGAAATTCTATTTAAAATAATTGTAGACAATATAAAATGTTTGAAAGTCTACATGTAAAGACAAATTCTAGAACTATATAAATACAATTACAAAGCACTTTTCATAGAAATAAAGTCACATCTAAACAAAAAAGTCAATTGTTATTGATAGGCTGAACTTATATAATAAAAATGACAATTTTACCTAAATTAATTTACTTATTTAGTGCCATACCATCAAACTACCAAAAATTATTTTATAGAGTTAGAAAAATAATGACAACTCATCTGGAAAAAACAGAAAGTCAAAAATATCAGGGGAATGAATGAAAAAAATGCAAAGGATGGTGGCCTTGCTATACCGGATCTAAAATTATAAAGCAGTAATCATCAAAACTAATTGGTACTTGGGGCAGCTAGGTGGTGAAGTGGATAGAGCACTGGCCCTGGACTCAGAAAGACCTGAGTTCAAATTCGACTTTTGACCCTTAATAATTACCTAGCTATATGACTTTGGGCAAGTCACTTAACCCTATGCCTTGCAAAAACAAAAACAAAACAACAAAAAAAAACCTAATTGGTACTGGTTAAGAGAGTAGTGAATCAGTGGAATAAATTATACACAAAACATAGTAGTAAATGACTTATATTTATTGTTTAATAAATCCAAAGACTAACTTCTAGGATAAGAACTAATTTTTTGACAAAAATTAGGAATAAACCAAAATCTTACACCATATACCAAGATAAGGTCAAAATGAATACATGATACACCATAGGCAAATTAGGAGAGCAAGGAATAGTTAACCTGTCAGATCCATGATGAAGGGAATAATTTATGACCAAATAAGAGACAGAGAGCATTATAAAATGCAAATTGGATAATTATAATTATAGTAAACTACAAAGCTTCTGCATAAACTAAAGCAAAATTGATGATAATGATGAAGGAAAGCAGAAAGCTGGGATAAAATTTTCATAGGTAAATTTCCCTGACAAAGACCTCATTTCTCAAATAAGAAGAGAACTGAATCAAATTTATAAGAATACAAGTTATTCCCCAGTTGATAAATTGCTCAAAGGATATAAATAGGAAGTTTTCAGATAAAAAAATCAAAGATATATACATAGTCATAAAAAATGTTTAAATCAGGGACAGCTAAGTGGCACAATGGATAGAGCACTGGTCCTGCATTCAGAAGGACCTGAGTTCAAATTCAAACTCAGACACTTAATAATTACCTAGCTGTATGACCTTGGACAAGTCACTTAACCCTATTGCCTTGCTTTAAAAAAAACCCTAAAAAAATAAAATAAAAATGTTTAAATTATTATTGATTAGAGAAATGCAAACTAAAAAATTCTAAGGTACCACCTCATACCTACCAGACTGATTAATTTGACTGAAAAGGAAAATTATAACTGTTGGAGAAGATATATCATTAATATATTGGTGAAGTTGTGAACCGATTAAACCATTCTGAAGATCAATTTGGAAGTATGTTCAAAGGGCAATCAAACTGTGCCTATCTTTATTTTCTCATTAAAAAAAAACCCTTTATATCCATTTCATGTTGTTTTGAAATCACAGAAATTAGGCAGGGGAAAAAAAACCCAAGGGGACAAATACAACTGAAGAACATGGTGTCTTCCAAAAGTTCTTGGCTTTTACAGTAATCTGGGGGCAGAAGGGGAAATAAGACCTATGCATCATCTACTGTGTAACTTAGTGAAGGGCTCAAACTCAGGGCCTGGCAGAGGCTGGAAGCAGCACACTCCAGTACCTCAGCTCTCCTCATCAAGGGACTCCTGGTCCATCTGAACCCTCTCTATTTCCTGTTGGTCATTCCCTGGCCTGTCCAGTTCTGGATCCTCTTGAATGTCATTGTGTGTGCCTATTTTTTGATCTAGCAAGTCCACTACTGGGACTATATCCCAAAGAGATCATAAAAAAGGGTAAAGGACTTATACGTATAAAAATATTTAAAAGAGCTCTATTTATGGTAGCAAAGAATTATAAATTGATGGATGTCCATCCATTAAGAAATGACTGCGGGGCAGCTAGGTGGCGCAGTGGATAGAGCACCGGCCCGGCCTTGGAGTCAGGAGTACCTGGGTTCAAATCCGACCTCAGACACTTAATAAATACCTAGCCATGTGGCCTTGGGCAAGCCACTTAACCCCATTGCCTTGAAAAAAAATCTAAAAAAAAATGACTAAATAAGTTGTGGCATAGTGGTGGTGGTGGTTGTGATTCATGTCCTTGGTTATCTAAGGAGATCAAAATAATATCTTCATGTTAGAGATATGTTTACAGTGCATACAACTAAGGCTGTTCAGAACAATATAAGCTTGGAATGTTCTGCCACAGGTCAAGCAATAGTAGTTATTCTAAGCTCACATTTTCTTTAAGCTGCTTCAATTCTGCCTTGCCCATAAAGTACAGCAATTGGTCCTGTGCCAGTGTTTTTCATGGTGCACAATCAATTCTAAAGTTCTTAAGACAGACCTTTAGGGTATCCCTGTATCACCCATATTAATTGTGCTTTCTGTAGTAATGTTTGAATGTTTGGCACTTTAGCTTGAGAAAGGAGCACATTTGACTTTTTCTGACTTTTCCTAAGATAATTTAAATATTAGAGATTCAATTTCCTGGCATGGCACTGGTAGACTGTTCAGGTTTCACAGGCATGCAGCAATGAGGTCAACACAATTGTTCTGTAGACCTTCAATTTAATAGTCAATCTAAAATCTCTTCTCTTCCACACTATCTTTGGGAGCCTCACAAATAATGAACTACCTCTGACAACCTCATTATCAATGTGTACTCCCCTGGAAAGTACACTGCTATGGTAGATGAATTTATCTACAGTATTCAAAACTTCTCCATTTGCTATAATAGATGGTTCCACATATGGATTGTGTGGTGCTGGCTGATGGAGCACCTATGTTTTCTTGGTGTTAATTATTAGACCAAAGTTAATACAGGCAGCAGAGAGTCAACCCATACTTTGCTCTAACTCAGCTTTAGAGGCTGCATCTAGGGCACAACCATCTGAAAACAGAAGATCACACAGCAACACTCCCTCCATTTTGGTTTTGGCTTATAGCCTTTTCAAGTGGAAGAATTTGCCAGCAGTATGGCAGCTGGCCTTGATGCTGTGTTCATCTTCAGTGAAGGTATTTGATAACATGACTGAAAACATCATGCTAAAAAAGATGGAAGAGTATAGACTTGTTTCACTGCATTGGTGACTAGGAAATCTTAAGAGCATGGTCCACTTTCCAGAACCTGGGCATGCATGCTGTCAATAAATTGATGTACAATACTGATGAACTTCTGCAAGCAATCAAATTTTGACATAATTTTCCATAAACCCTCATGGCTGACAGTATCAAAGGTTTTGGGCAAATGTTCTGCTCTTAGCATTTTTCCTGGAGTTGCTGGGCAGCAAACACCATATTGACTATTCTTCAACCCCTTCTGAAGCCAAACTGGCTCTTAGGTAAGCGATCATCTTTCAGGTGAAAGATCATCCTATTGAAGATGATTCTGGCAAGAATCTTACCAGCAATGAATAAAAGAGAAAACTCCCTGTTATTGTCACAGGACAATCTATTTCCTTTACACCTTTATAGAGATGGACAATGGAGGCATTCTTGAATTCCTGGGGGATAATTTCTTCATACCATATAACCTGATAATTTTAGCCAGTTATTGTATCATGAATGAATCCTCCACCTTGTAAATCTCAGCAGGAATATAATCAGTACCAGGTGCTTTCCACATAAAAGGAGCCTAGTGGCATTCCAAAACTTTTCTTCAGTTGGAACTTCAGTTTGAGACAGATTGACTTTAACTTGAGGTAAAAGGTCAATGGTTTCTGCATTGATTGATGATGGTCTGTTAAGAACACTTCAGAAGTGTTCAGCCCTCTCTCTAGGATCAAGTCCTTATCATTAATCAATGTGGCTCCATCAGCACTGAGTAGTTGAGTTGTATCATATGGTTTTAGCCCACAAATAGCCTCCAGAGCATCATAAAAGCACTTTGGATTGTTACTATCTGCATAAAACTAAGTTTCATCTGCTTTCTTACTGAGCCAAGAATCCTGAATCTCTCCAAGCTTTTTTTACTTTTGATGGAATTAAACGTTTTCTTCTTAGAAATGGATGAACTATCTGTGAAGTTCTCAGTTTTCACTGAACAACTGCATATTCCCATCATTTTCATCAAATCAGTCTTGATGTTTGCAAGTATTCTGACCCATATGAACAAATGCAATGCTGTACATTAAGTCTCTGAAAGCTACCCCCATTCTTTTCTGCTCCAACTGTGTGTTGGTTGAACTTTCCCTCAAAGTTAGCAGCAACAAACTGTTCCTGCTCAGAGAAGTACTCTAATATCTTAACATTAATTCTTCATAAAGTCACTTGTGCTATAAGAAATAGTGAGCAGAGTTCAGAAAAACCTGAAAAGACTTACATGAATATCATGAGACTGAGTGAAATGAGCAGAACCAGGTGAACATTGTACACAGAAACAGTAACATTGTATGATGATTAATTATGATTGACATAAGTTATTCTTGGTAATACAGTGATCCAAAACAATTCTAAAAGACTGATGATGGAAAATGCTGTCCAAGAAAGACATGGCTGTCTGAAATCGAAACATTCTATTTTCACTTTATCTTAATTTTTTGAGTTTTCCTTTTGTTCTAATTCTTTCACAATATGACTAATGTGGAAATATGTTTTATATGATTGTTAATGTCTTGGAGAAGGAGAAGAAAAATAGGGAGAGAAAAAAATTTGGAACTTAAAATCTTTCTAATAATGAATGTTGAAAGATATTTTACATGTAATTGGAGAAAATAAATTACAATTAAATTTTTTAAGGGTGCCAGACAGGTTTGAGCTCTGGGACTGACCCCTACAGCATATATGCCATGTATGTTAAAATAAACTTAATTTTTGCCTCATTCTCCAGAACTTGTCTGATTAGGGTGAAGTCATAGGGTAGATTTTTATTTAATATTTTTACTATTTTAAGTATTAATTAATATTTAAGCTACTTTTTCCATCTTTTAAAAAAAGTACTTTTATATAACATGAAATCTCCTGCAATTATGGGAACTGAATAATCTCTATAATTTGAAATTCCTACATCTGTCTTAATATATAACTGATTTTAATGAATAAACTTATAATATGTACAAAACATTCTGTAAAGTTGGTTGTTATCCTTCATGGTTGAAGAAGACAGAAATGACATCAATATATCAAGGTCAAGGTACAGTGTGTCTGACTATGGTTGATCAGACCAATATGAGCACAGAAGGTACTACCATAGTTTGAACACAAATAGACCATATGAACAATTGGAATGGAAATGTCTCTAAATTTGAGCATCTCACTTTTCTTTCTATGCAAATACAAAGAATCAAAACAAAGACAGTCTAACCCTCAAGGAGCATACATTTAATTGGGAAAACAATTTAAACAAGGAAGAGCATCCAGAAATAGATATTTCAGTTTGATGGCACTATGGGAAGTGCATTTAAACAGCCTTTTCAATACAAGTCAGTATTGGAAGATGATGCCTATAGAAATTAGAAGGCAAGAGAAGATGTGGGAGGAAGAAATAAAGAAAATCCTGCCTGGTATCTTCCTGATAGAGATAACCATTAAGGCAAGGGACAAGAAAAAGTGCCTGGTTCAGGGACAAAGGAAAAAATATATATATATATACTGCAACTGACTTATAGCCACTTGACCACTGGTTTTTCAAAGAATCTCTGTTAATTGACTATGATACAAAAACATATCTCATTTCTGAGCAATCTCAAGTAAAAAAATGTGCAAAAAATTTTTTAAAGGCAGATGTGGGGGCGGTTAGGTGGCGCAGTGGATAGAGCACTGGTCCTGGAGTCAGGAGTACCTGGGTTCAAATCAGGTCTCAGACACTTAATAATTACCTAGCTGTGTGGCCTTGGGCAAGCCACTTAACCCCATTGCCTTGCAAAAATAAAACCTAAAAAAAAAAAGCGGATATGGTTGACTTTCAAATCTGGAAATTAACAGATAGTGAAAAAATTAACTGAAACAAAAGGAAAACAAACAAAAATGAGGTCTCTTTCAAGTCAATAAGTCAATAAAAATCACTAACCTATCCTCACATTTCTTTTTTTATTTATGTATTTATTTATTCATTTTTCCAGTCTCATGCAACAACAGTTTTTAATAATCATTTTTTTGCTGGGTTTTGAGTTTTACATTTGTCTCCCTCCCTCCCTTCCCTCCCCCTCCCCCTGGCAAAAAGTATTCTAATATACATGTATAATCAAGCTTAACACAGATTCATATTAATCATGTTGTAAAAGAAGAATTAAACCCCAAAAAAGAAAAAATCATTAGAGAGAAAAAAAATAATACCTAAGACAACTTTTTAAAAATTGAAGATAGTAAGCTTTGCTCTGCATTTAAACTCCACAGCTCCTTCTCTGGATCTGGATAGTATACCACCCAGATCCAGAGAAGGAACTGTCTTTGGTGATCTAAATGAGCCCATCATAGTTGATCATCACCCAATGTTGCTGAATGTTCTTCTGGTTCTGCTCACTTCACTCTGTATCAGTTCATGCAAGTCTTTCCTGGCTATTTTGAAGAAGTGAAGGTTACATTCCAGAGAATGAAATAGCTTCCAAATAAGTTACACACTCTTTCCTCTCTCTTTCCTATCCCTTTCTCCTCTCTCTGTCTCCGTCTCTGTCTCTGTCTCTCTCTCTCATCCACACACTCTTCTTTCTCTTTTCTCTTCTATTTGTCTCTCTCCCAACTCTCTCTGGCTCTGACTCTCTGACTCTATCTCTTACTGTCTATCTCTCTCACTCTCTCTGCTTCTGTCATCATCTCTGTCTCTGTCTGACTCTCTCTAATTTTCTCTTTCATTTTTTCTTTTTATAAGACAATGGGGTTAAGTGACTTGCCCAAGGTTCCACAGCTAGGTAATTATTAAATGTCTGAGGCTGAATTTGAACTCAGGTACTCCTGATTCCAGGTCCAGTGCTTTATCCCCTGTGCTACCTAGCTGCCCACACACACACACACACACACACACACACACACACACACACACACAACATAGTTGAGGGTAATCCAAATATTTGCAGCTGGGGAGACTGGGAAAAAATGTTTTACGGTGAGATTTGACCTAAACCTTGAAGGGAGCCAGAGAGCTAGGAAGTAGGGGTAAGGAGGCAGAGTATTCCGAGCATGAGGCACAGCCAGGGCAAAAACACAGAGATGAGAAATGGGGTGTCATATTTAAGGCTCTACAAGTAGACCAGTTGATAAAAAGTCCAACCCTGGAGGAGAGTCAAGTATTTAAAGGCTACATAGTCTCTTCTCCCTAAGTTTTTAGGAACACTGCTCTCTTCTGGTTCTCCTCTGTTGTATCTGACTGTTCCTTTGCTGGATCCTCTTCCAGATCAATCCCTCTAATTATAGGTGGTCCTCAAGGTTCTGTTCTAGACCCTCATCTCTTCTCTCTACTACAACTTGATCATGTCATCAGCTTCCATGGATTTAATGACTATTTTTAGGCTGATTTTTTTTTTTAGATTTTTGCAAGGCAATGGGGTTAAGTGGCTTGCCCAAGGCCACACAGCTAGGTCATTATTAAGTGTCTGAGGTTGGATTTGAACTCAGGTACTACTGACTCCAAGGTTGTTGCTCTATCCACTGCGCCACCTAGCTGCCCCACTAATGATTTTCAAAGCAATTTTTCCTGCCTCAGATGATCTCCTCTCTCACCTCTCCAACTGTCTCTCAGACATCTTCAGCTCATTGTGTCTCAAACAGAATTCATTCTCTTCTTTCTTCTCACTCCTCAACTCTTTTCATTCCTATTTTCCCCTAGCATTGTAGAGGATAACACCATCTTCCCTGTACCAGTTTTCAACCTAGGAGTCATCGTGTATTCCTCACTAACTCTCACAGCTCCCCAGCCCCCACATCCAAAATACTCCAAGACCTGTCAAGTCCACCTCTATAATATCTCTCAAATATGACCCCTTCTCTGCTTTAATACATTTAATAATGCAATAGTTGCTGGTGGATCTACTTGTCTCCAGTCCATTCTCCACTGAGTCAATAAAGTGATACTCCTAGAACACAGGTCAGTCATTGTCATCCCCCAACTCAACTCTAGTGGCTTTTTATTACCCCCATGAGCAATTACAAAATGCTCTATTTGCCTCTATTCAAAATCGTTTATTTTTTATGTGATTTTTCCTTATTTATTTTTTCAGCTACATGTAAAGATAGTTTTCAACATTCATCTTTTTGTAAGGTTTTGAGTTTTACATTTTTCTCCTTTCCTTCCTTCCCTTTCCGCTCCTCAGGACAGCAAGTAATCTGAAATAGATTATATATGTACAACTATGTTAAACATATTTCCATATTGGTCATATTATGAAAAACCAGAACAAATGGGGGAAAAACCATGAGAGGGGAAAAAAACATAATATCAAATTTAAAAAGTGAAAATAGTATTCTTTGGTCTGTTCTCAGACTCCATAGTTTTTTCCCTCTGGTTGGGGATGGTGTTTTCCTTCACAATTCTTTTGAAATTGTCTTATTTAAAGTCCTTTAATACCTAAACTTCTCCTGAGTTTACAATCTTTTTATACCTTATACCCCATTACATGGTCTTTGAACTCATGTCCCTGGTCTCTTGGCTATTCCATGAACAAAACACTATCTCTCAGCTCTGGGCACTTTCTTTGGTTGTGCCTCCTACCTAGAATATTCCCTGACTTCCTTCAAATCCCAATTAAGATCTCACCTTCAGGCAGCTAGGTGGCACAGTGGATAAAGCACTGGCTCTGGAGTCAGGAGTACCTGGGTTCAAATCCGATCTCAGACACTTAATAATTACCTAGCCATGTGGCCTTGGGCAAGACACTTAACCCCATTGCCTTGCAAAAAAAACCCCTAAAAAATAATCATAACAGCTAACATTTAGGGGTGGCTAGGTGGTGTAGTGGATAAAGTACCAGCCTTGGAGTCAGGAGTACCTGGGTTCAAATCTGATCTCAGACACTTAATAATTACCTAGCTGTGTGGCCTTGGGCAAGCCACTTAACCCCATTTGCCTTGCAAAAACCTAAAAAAAAAAGATCTCACCTTCAGGAAGTTTTCCCCAACCTTTTTATTTTTATTTTTTTCAAGGTAATTGGGGTAAGTAACCTGTCCAAGGTCATACAACTAAGTAAGTATTAAGTGTCTGAGGCCATATGTGAACTCAGGTCCTCTTGACTCCAGGGCCTCTATTCATTCACCACCTAATTGCCCAATCCTTCTTTTTTTTTTTTTTATTTATTTTTTTATTCTCATTTTGTACAAATGTTTTTTTACATTAATAAAATATTCTTGTTTACAAGTAAACAAAATACCCCTCCCCCATGAATATAGATATACTTGCTTGGGCAAAAAAAGTAAAGGGGAGAGAAAAAAAATTAAAATTAAAAAAAATAATAGTAATAATTGTAGGTATGGCCAGGTGGTGCAATGGATGAAGCACCAGCCCTGGAGCCACGAGCACCTGAGTACATATCCAGCCTCCTAAACCCAACAATCACCCAGCCGTGTGACATGCAAGCCACCCGATCTCCACTGCCCTGCAAAAACCAAAAAGAAGAAAAAAGAAAAAAAAAAAGACCCAAAATAAAATAAAATAGTAATAATAGTAGGGGTTGCTGGGTGGCAGACAGAGCATTGGCCCTTGAGCCAGAAGCTCAAATCTGGCCAAATCCGGCCCCAGGCACCCAAAGATCACCCTGCTATGTGGCCCCAGGCAGGCCACCCAGCCCCACTTGCCCTGCACCCTCCCCCAAATAATAATAACAAAAAATGTGCTTCAGTCTTTGTTCCAACACCAACAACTCTGTCATGGGTGGATCACATTCTTTATGATAAGTCCATCACAAAAGTTACTTCCATATTTTTCCAACGTTGCCATTGCTGATCGCAACTCCCTCCTTTCTTATTTCTCCACTACCATGTACTATATTTTCTCTCTCCTTTCACTCAGACTCTACTGTAGGGTCACTGAGTAGCACAGCACAGATCCCTGGTCCTGGGGCCAAGAAGCCCTGAGCCCCCATACCACCCCTTAGGCCCAGAATCCACCTGGCCCTATGGTCCTGGACAGGCCTTCCAATCCCAGTCCCTTGCAAGAAGTAAAAAAGAAAATGTGTTATATCTGACCACTCTCCCACCATGGTCCATCCTCTCCTCCTTTATTCACATCCCCACCCCTTCCCCCTGCTCCCCCCTCCTTCTTACTCCAGATGTCTATACCCCATTGAGTATATTTGCTGTTTCCTCTCCTAGCCATCTCTGATGAGAGCAAGGTTCCCTCATTCCCCCTTGCCTCCCCCCCTTCCCTATCCTCACATTTCTAACCTCAATTCTTTTCCAAGCTCTTGAATCATATTACTCCCAGGACAAATAATATATTTTAAGTTAAAGAAGTCAAACTTAAAATTGTGTAGGTTAGAGAAAACAAAAGCCATCTGTAATGCAGTATCAAAAATGGGTCATCTAGTTCAGCTTTCTATTCAAATTCTTCAACTTTTCCAACAGGTGATCATCAAACTCTTGCATGAACATTTTCCCTTGAGAGAAATTTCTTTTACCTCATAAGACAGCACATTCCATACATCAAGAGCTTAAATTGTTGTTCAGGGTTATCATGAACAAAGGCACAGGGACTAGGAGACTTTGAGGTGAAATGGTGGCAAGTAGAATGTATGCTTGAAGAATTATAGGGAAATAGTAGAACAGGTAAAAATTAATCAGGAAGTAGGTTGTGTAGAAAGAATTTATACTTATTTTGTAGGTAATGAAGTAATTGAAAGTTTCTGAGTGGTAGAATAATGCTTATTCAACTAACACTTTAAAATAAGTATTATATATTAGATGGTTTACCTCAAGAAAGGACATGTCTGGTACATTATCTTGCCAGGGGATCTTCAAAATCTTACTAATATAATTCAAATGGAAATGATTCAGTTTCCTGGCATTAAGCTACCTATTAAATTGAAGATCTACAGAGCTGTTTGCTGACATCATTGTTGTATGCATGTGAAATCTCAATAGTCTATGATCACCATGCTGGTGGGGGGGGGGGGGGAGGACTGAGATCCTTTCAGACTCTACTACAGAAAGCACCACTCCAGTGTTGAGTTTCAAACACACTTGCCTAAAAGACTATTTTATGGAGAACTCATACAAGTCAGGTGCTCCCATGATGGTCATTCTCACTGTCTTTCTTAGGAACAGGATTTTCTGTCATGGCATTCCTGCTTCAAAGAAGGTACTGGACTCTATGAGCAAAGTAGAATTGTGGCAGTCACAAGAAACATGATGTGCAAATTTTGAAATATCTCCTTCCCAAATGATCATCCAATTTGAGCCTTCTAAAGTTTTATGGGTATGATCAGTCATAGCTAGACACACTGTACATCAATCCCAACATTGTAATGTTATTTTAATCCTCTTTGAGTACCAAAGACCAACAATAACCACCTACTACATGCTAGGCACTGTGCTACAAGCTAGAAATAACTTTTTAGGCATAAACTAGGGCAACCATTCATGACTAAAGAAGAAATAGAATTTCTCACAACTATAAAATGACAAAGTTAAAAAATTATACAAATAAATTTAATTAATTTAAAATTATAATAGAAACAAGTAACTAGGAGCAAAAAACTTTGGAAGAAATGTAAAGACACAGGTCACATAATTTTTTAAAAATGGGTGTTAAAATTGTATTTTGTTCTGATTACTGACCATCTCTATCCCTTTTTTGGTCAGTTTAGGAAGTTTATAAGTAGCTAGTATAAAATAGCAGTAGCATAAAGTAAGATTGCAAGGGGAACCCTAGAAATGTACAAAAGATCTCAAAGATCAAAGGAGTATAACCTACAAATTGTATCATATATTAATCAAAAATCACATCCTGGTAATCTGTGCTAGTTTAGAGAAAGTCATCTAGGATTTGCTGTCAGGTTTTTTTGGTCCTATTATATGTAAATCTCAAAAGTTCTAGACATTCACAGTAAGAACAGTAGAACACTAAATGGTGCTGATAAATGAGATGACAAGGATATGTTAATGAATTAACCCTATGGTGGCACTAACTCCCCCCCCAAAAAAATCCTATAAAAATGATATTTCTAATGCCTCCCCTTCCTTTTATCCTCACTTCCACTCTTCATCTCCTAAAGGTCTATGCTGTTTGAGTGCTCCCAACTCCAAACCATGGTTATCTAAGTGACTCCTCTATTCCCAATCCTCTTTCTCATGCTACCTGCCTTCCCCCACCACTCCCATCCCATCTCCATCTCCATCCTGTGTACCCTCCTTTTGCTCTTTGTCTCATTTGTGTCATTTGCCTCAACATCCTTTAAACTTTATTAAAATGTGATTATAGTTCTAATTCTCATTGCCATCAGTCTTTCCTGGGAAAATACCCAAAGAACCAAGCATTCCTGCCCCATTCCACAATTTCATTAATTATCGAATAGATAATTACCTATTTCTTACCTATTTCCTGGTGATGGCAATTCAAACGTGAGGAAATTTGCAGCCTCGGCTACAAATATTTATAGTTCTTTTTGTACTAGCAAAAATAAACAGCAACCAAACTCAAAAGTAAAGTGGTATCTCTTGTTGCTGTTGTTCATGCAGTTATGTGAAGTTCTGTTTGCATTCTGTCTTCCAGATAGAAGAATCTCATGAAAAATTACCCAGATTTGAAAAGAAACCCAGGTTATATCATCATCACCTAATTGTTGGAAGCTGGTGAAAACCTATTAAAAAAAGGTTTAATTATATAAATTTAACACCATTGAATATAATAGTTTGAAATGTTTTTTGTTTCTTATATCCTACTGTTAGATTTGTATTATCTTTGACTTTGAAGGACTTTTGGGGGAAATAATAATGCAGTTGAATATTTTATCCTTAGTCTAAAAATTGTATATATGAAAAGATAATTCTTCTCATAAGTCTAAAGACTTTTCTGAAATTGATATGGAATAACTTGCCAATTTCACTCCAGTTGATTTATTGATGACATCTATTTAAATATATAAAAAAACCAAATAGATTCCATGCTTGATCCTGAACTATGAATTGTAACTTTTCTCTTTATTTTCTTTCTCCCCTCTCAACTTCTAATGAAGGGTCCTTCAAGATTTCAAGTCCTAAGGACACTCCCTTTTGATATAAAAGGCTGACCTGCAATGGACAGAGTGTGTACATTGACTTTGCATCTTTGTTTTTGCTTTGTTTCTCGTTTCCCAGGGAATAGATGGCAATCTTAAACTGACATTTCTGGTCTTGGTGGCAGCCTTGCAAGTTGCAAATATTAGTTTTGTGGGACATATTTGCAACAGGGCCAATTCCTTGTATTGCAGAGGATGTTAGCTGGTAAGAGGAACCCAACCCCTGTCACAATTTTCCAGACACCAATAATGGCCTGAACCATCCCAGGTTATCACCTGAATTCATCAACTACAATGAATCAACATCCACATGGATGAGGAGAAGAAGGAATAATGTTCATTTCATAGAGGGCAGAGGCAGACTCCAGAAATAGTATTGTCCACATTATTCTTCCCTAGATATAAGGGGCAATGGCATCACAAACTTCAGGCATTTTGTTCTGGCTTGGGAGGTGAGAGGATATAAAAAAGATATAAAACACAGATCTTTGGTACACTGCAGTTTATGACTTCTTACAATACTATGGTATGTTCTCCAACTCTTGCTTAGAATACAATAGATTGTCGGCTGTAATACTGAGAAGTATATAGAACTTGCATCATCTCAGAAATGTATTATATAATTTGCTCTGTATAGTGCTTTCACATAAGAGTTACTTACAAAAGTATTATTGCAGGAAACTTCAAAAAATGAATTCATAGAATATATATGAATATGTCAATCATTTTAATAGTACATGGCTATATAAAATGCAAATTATGGGAAAGACAAGACTAAATTCAGATAGCTTAATTGGGGAATTTTTATTTTAAAATTTGTAAAGGGTATGACTGAAGTAGTTGTGTTATGCCTCCAATAGATACTGAGGACTAGTGAAAAGTGAATAAATTCACTTAATCCCTGGGATTGAAAACTGCTCAGAATTTATGCTTCAAAGTAAACAGATTAAAAACTTTTCCTCTGGGAGAAGTAACAGGCACTTTGAGGGCAGAGGTGAATAACAAAAGGCTAGGTGAGGTTGTTTGGGAGACAGAAAAAGAGAGAGATAGGGGAGAAAGAGAGACCAACTGGGTCAGGGAAGGCAGAGGCCATGAGGGGAGTTTAGGTCAGGTTTTTATAGTCTTGTCCCTTCTCTGGGTACTGAGGACAAAGGGGAAATCCCTCTCCCCTCTTTTGTGACCAAAACCAGGTTAAAGGTTGGAAGAAGGGGGAATGGGATTGAGGAGTCAGGTACAAATTTTACATTTAACAATGGAACAATAGGAGTCAATTTACATCCCAGGGGCAGGTAACATTTTACACTTTTACAAAATTTGACAGTATAAAGATTACAAAATTTGTTTCTAATTACAAAATTCCTATATCCATAATTCTTTGCATCAGTTGAACTAACTTGACAAATTGGGCCCATAAACAATACTTAGACTCTTTACAATTCTAGTAGAATTCAAATGAAATGCTTGAGTAAATATTAACTAAAACTAACAAAAATGTTAAAAAATGAACTAGAATGTTAAGTTCAAAACTTCAGAAAATCGTATAGTAAAAATTAAAACGATAAAAAATAACACTGTAATCACAGCTTTCCATAAAACATTGTTCATCAAACATTCCCTGGGAGAATTATTTCCCACAAATATAGGAAATGATCAATTAATATTTATTAATAACCTACCACGTGCTTGGCATTGTGCTAAGCAGTGGTTATAAAAAGCAAACAAAAACAAAAAAAATGCATTCTCCACCCTTATAAATGCAATCCCTGCTCTCAAGGAGAGTACATAAAGATCTTGGCATAAAACTATATTAAATCCAAATTCATTCAATCAGAATATGCATAGGGGAGTAAAAAATAACAAGACTGGAAAGGTAAGAAGAGATCAAGTTCTAAAGGGCTTCAAATGCTAGACAAAATCAAATCTTGAAGCATTGAATGATTATGATATACCAGGCACTGTGCTAAGAATAGGTGGATACAAAGAAAGGCAAAAAAGGTTCTTTGAGAGGGAAGGGATCATGGAGGTTAATAAGAAGCAGTTGGAGTCTATTGAGTTAGGTGGTGAAATGATCAGACATGTTTATTTTAATAAGACAACATGAGTCAACTACATACAAACAAGACACATATTAGATAAATGGGGATACTATCAGAAGGCACTAAGCACTGGGAAAGGCTTGTCACAGACAGTAGGAATTTGGCTAAGACATCCACAGTTTTTAAAAAGTAGTCACAAGGGGCGGCTAGGTGGCACAGTGGATAAAGAGCACTGGCCCTGGGGTCAGGAGTGCCTGGGTTCAAATCTGGTCTCAGACACTTAATAATTACCTAGCTGTGTGGCCTTGGGAAAGCCATTTAACCCCATTTGCTTTGCAAAAACATAAAAAAAAAGTAGTCACAAAAACCTTTACTTGAAGATCTACAGTTACAGGGTTTTATGTCTCTGACACACCTCTGTATCCTAAGCTTCAACTAGATTCCTCAGCTAAGACAGCAACTCTAAATAGAGTGGGCTATCCCTTATTTTTAATTTAGCCCCCTGTAATAGCCTGAGTTTTAAATATTTTAGCAGAGCACAGACCTCACATATCTTAACTCCAGGAAAGGAAATCTCTGCTGTTTTCTCCTCCATAAAAGGAAAGTCTATTCCCTAACATTTTGCTCCTAGGTACTAAATACTTTTGAAATATAAACCAGTCATCCTGCTAATTAAAGTCTACAGACATAAATTTATGTTGTCTCTGAATTTACTTCTTCCTGCTAGCCAGACCTATGTCTCTGTCCCAAGTAAATTTGTTTCAGTCATTTTTTTGTCACTTATTATTGCAGGGACTCAAGTGTTTCCTGTGATGAATCACTAGTAGACCCAGGAATGCAGGTGTAAAAAAAAATAGAGATTTATTAAGAAGTCACAAAGAAAGTTATAGAGAAATTAAGAGAGATTAAAAAGTCACGTGGATTAAAGTAAGGCTAATTAACCTGGAAGGTCAGCTGCTAGATTAAGGTTCAATAAGTCTGAAAGAATGAAGAGCAGCATCATCCAGAATATCCTTAAATACTTCCTCAGAATCCATGGGAAAAGTGGTATCTTGGGAGTTGTCCAAGTCCTGCATTGGAAAGTTAGCCTTGGGGAGTGGTTGGGGGGTCTTACATTGGAGAGTTTGATTCTTGGCAGGGTGGTCTCAAGATTTTTCTGAGCCTTACCAATGGGAACATGGCCAAGGTCAGACTGAGGTCAAAGTCAACTGTTTTAAACAGAGGTTAAAAGGATCGATAGGATTACAAAATTTTAACAGTGCAAAAAAAAATTTACAAAATTTGTTTCCAATTAATTTCAATAATCCCTAGGCCCATGATTCTCTGCATCATTATGTTTCTTTGTGACCTCATTTGAGGTTTTCAGTTCATTTTACACATGAGTAAATTGAGGCAGACTGGGTTAAATGACTTGGTCATACAACTAGTGTCTAAATCCAGATTTGAACTCAGGAAGATGAGCCTTCCTGACTCCGTATCTGACACTCTATCCACTATATCATTCAACAGTCAGTTAAGCTAATATTTGAGTATTTAAAACATCTAAATAAAAAATGAATGGGAATTGAATTGGGATAGAGGAAAAAGTAATTGACAGGGGCTATTGGGAGCTTTGTAACACCCTTCAAATCTCAGTCTATAAAATAATTCAATGAAAAAAATCCACTAGATTACATTTTTGCACAGAACTTTGTATTTTTTTAAATCACTCAGTTTTTACTTTAAAGTTTTATAAACTTTAAAAGTTGTTTACCTTCATATTACTTTTGTCCTTGTAATGTAAATTGTTTTCCCAGTCCCTCTTTACTTCATTCTCTATCAGTTAATGTGGCTCTTCCCAGGTTCCTCTAAATCCACTTTTGTCATTTTTTTAAAGATTTTTCAAGGCAATGGGATTAAGTGGCTTGCCCAAGGCCACACAGCTAGGTAATTATTATCTGAGGTTGGATTTGAACCCAGTTACTCCTGACTCCAAGGCTGGTGCTCTGTCCACTGCACCACCTAGCTGCCCTGCCTTTTGTCATTTTAATGGAATATTAATATTTCATTACATTCACATACCATATGTAGTTTTACCATTCACCAGTTGAAAGGCATTCTTTTATTTTCCAGTTCTTTGCTACAACAATAAGGGCTGCCATAAATATTTTTGAATACATATGGGACCTTTTCCCTTTATCTATTTTTTTGGTTTATATGCTTAGTAGTGGTATTACTTTGTGAATAGATCAAATGACTTTATGGGCATGCTTTTAAATTGTTTTCCAAAGTATCTGGAGTTTCACTAACTGCATTAGTGATCTTACTTTCCCTCAACATCTCCTGCAGATACTGTCTGATGGGTATGAGATGATGGGTATGAACTCAATATATATATATATATATATATATATATATATATATATATGTATATATATATATATAATTTTAAGGAATCAAAAGTAAAGAATCTCTGCACTCATTTTAATGGGGGGAAATGGGAAATATTTAAATATTTAAGTGCATAAAATAATTTGCATACAGAATAGATAAAAGGTGAAGTGTGTGGGGGTGTGTGAGAGAGGTTGTTTCTGGAAAGGTATAGAGTGATGTTGTATCCAATTCTTCATGATCCCTATTCTTAGCAAAGATACTGGAACGGTTTGCCATTTCTTTCTCTAATATATCCCCATTTTACAGATGAGGAATTAAGGCAAATAGGAGTTAGGTGGCTTACCCAGGGTCACACAACTAGTATCCAAGACTGGATTTGAAATCAGATCTGCCTGACTGTTGCTCTATTCACTGTACCACCTAGCTGTACCAAACTGTTGTGCTACTCTGTTTTGTTCTCCAACAGTATATGGCTGCATTCTCCTGTTCCAGTGTCCTTGAGGAAACTGCTGAGAACTAGCATCTTCACTTGATCTGATGCTAAAATACCTCTCCTAGTGCTTGTAGCTTCTGTTTGTCATTTTTTTGCAGGGCTGGATGGATTTGTTAACTGATACTATTCTTGAGATTTCTTGATCATTATCCAACCTAGTGTTCTTTTTAGATGACTGCTAAATTAATTGCATGTGAGAGATCTGGGCTTTCAACCTTTCACATCACCATCTTAAACAGGGTACATTTAAAAAACTCTTAAAAGTTATATAAATTTTCATTTCTCAAATTAGTGATTTGGAGTATTTTTATATGGTTATTAATGGTTTTTATTTCTCATTTGAGAATTGTTTTTCTCTTTTGTCACTTATCTTTTGGGGAAATGGCTCTTGTTATATGTCACAATCCTTTTTTGTATCTCGAATATTTAAACCTGTTGTGAAAATTTTCCCCAGTATCCTTTGTAGTTCTAACTATATTTATTTTGTTTGTGAAAAATGCTTTTGTTTCAATCATAAAAATTGTTCATTTTATGTCTATGAATCATTGAACACCATTATTTCAGGTAAATCAAAATGACAAAAGACAAGGTAAACATGCATGGTAGGTATAAGTTTATAACATTCTCATGAATTATTCATGAATAGTACAGGAAAATATAGAGAGCATGTATTTTTTTAAAAGCATTTTAAAAATCACCTTTTTAGTTAAACTAAAAATATAAAGAAAAAAAAAATTTTTCTGAAGTCCTTTCCAGAAAACTGGAAAAGCCCCTTGGAAAGGTAAATGACAGGAGAGAAAAGAAGAATTAAGGGATATAACCAAACTTAACTTTTATCTTGTTTGCACAGAGCTTTAGAACCCACCTGGAAGAGACTGGTCTTAGGACTTACCTTTCTGTATAGAGAAAGGATAAGATATCTTTGTAAGGGAGGAGGTTTCTTTGTTTAACTCCAGTAGTGAGGGGAATGATCCAAGAGGTAATGAGATGTCTGCTTGGTTATTCAACAATTCTAAAAAAGCTTGCTACTCTCCATTTTTACATGTTATAAACTTTTTCCTTGTTCTAGATTCCTCCAAAGGTTAACTTGAAATCTTTAGGATGAGTCATAGTGTCACAGGGTATGATGATGTATTCTAGTTGCGTATCTCTATATTCAAGTTAGAAATGGCTTATAGAATGATTGTTTCTGACAGATGCACTAAAAGTGCAGAGCACATTATTAGTATTACATTTTTTTCTTCAAGAATTGAACTTGCCTTCAAATTCTAAGTTTTATTACTTGCATTCAATTAAACAAACATTTATTAAAGAAAGCTCTGGTACAACAAAAACAAAAATAAGATCTTATATTACTTTTTTAATGAGATATAGCATATATACAGCTAATTAAAAGTAATATGAGGAAAGAATATTAAAAACTGACAAGCTTATAAAAATCTTTTACTAAGAGATGGAACCCTTGCTGTTGAAGAAAAAGAATTTAAAGATTCTAATAGACAGTGGTGGAGACAGGTTTTTCCAGTTTTCTGGAAAGACTAAGGGTAAATCTACATGAAGGCATGAGACAGGATAGTTTGACTGAATGGAAGAATATGAGAAGGGAAATAATATGAATTGTTTGAATGAGTTGATTGTATCTAGATTAGGGAGATCACATGTAAGAGGTTGAGGAATTTGAATCTTTTGAAAGATTATACCTAGAAGTAAATCATATTACCTTTCTGAACCTATTTCTTTATTTATAAAATGTATATAGTAATTATTTATATGTGTGTCTACCTTATTTATCTATGATGATGTCTGTCCTTCCTTACCAAAGGAAGCCCACTTTGGGGGAGTGTGATCCCCCAAATAACCTTTTGTATACCCTTCTTTACAACTTATTCTGATTGCTTGTCTTCCTTGAAGCTCCTTTTGGGGAGTATAATTCCCCACATGATTTCTCTTGCTCCTATACTTTTCTGTTGGAAACCATTGTGTATGGGAACATTGTAAATTATCTTTGAACATCAGAGCCTTGTTCTACTAAGTACCACTGGAGTGGAAGTGGATTAGAGACTGGAAAGGTATTTAGGCACTGGTGTTTTGGTGAATAAACAGAGCACTTGGAGATGTCTTTTTTTTTTTTTTTTTTTAGATTTTTGCAAGGCAACGGGGTTAAGTGGCTTGCCCAAGGCCACACAGGTAGGTAATTTAAGTGTCTGAGGCTGGAATTGAACTCAGGTCCTCCTGACTACAGGGCAGGTGCTCTATCCACTGCACCACCTAACCACCCCTACTTGGGGATCTTGATGGAGTACTTGTCTCCTTTGTAATCCTTGTCTCCCACCCCTGGGAAAGATAAGGCAGTCCAGAAGTGGGACTTTATACTTTTCCTTATTGCTCATCCTCTCATGGTAGCTTAAGTTGCTTTGGTTGTTTAGATGGTTTAGGGATTAGAGTTTTACTACTTCTTTTAGTCTTTCTTTTCCTTAGCTTCTGCTAATCACAGCAATACTTAAATAAACCTTTTTTGTCCCTAAAATTTCTTCTGGGTGAGACTCCATCTTTTCCATGAGTTCTTTCATGTTCCATCTGAACCTTTAGCTGGCTACATTTTTCTCCAGCATCACAGTGAACAACAAGAAAATCAATGACCCAGATTTATAGAATATTCAGAAGGGAATCTAAGGAAATTGGAAAGAAAGCAATGGGGTCAAGTTATGAAAGTCTTCAAATGATAAATAAGTCATCACATTAAGTAATCACTATATGCCAGACCCTGTGCTAAGCAATGATATAAAGGAAAGATGAAAACAACAACAAAACCTACAGGAGTATATTTTTGATCACAGAGGTAATAGGAAACCACTGGAATTTATTGAGAAAGGTGATAGCATGGTCAGACCTGTGTGTTTGCTGCTGGGGGATTGATGGTGGGTAGACTAACCAGAAGAATGTTGTATTAATTTAGATGAGATGAGAGTCTATACTAAGATGATGGTCTTGAGAGAATAGGAGACATCTATGAACGATACTTTAAAGACAGAAAGTACATAAATGTGAATTATATTAAAAACTTCAAGGTTTCCACTTAAACTATATTTCATGAGTACCACCACACCATATCAAATTTGTTATGTTAAATTCAGTTGAAGAATTCCCATTTGGTTGGCTATAGTTATGGAGAGACTTATTAGTCTAGCATAATCATCTTGAATTTATTAAATAAGAAGAAAAAAGTCAAAATATCAAGTTTACCAATGAAATTAATAACTGCAAAAGCTAAAAATAAGGAAAGAATTTTATGCAAGGAAGAATGAATAAAAAAAGATGAATATCCGTTTCATAGAGGTGGGAGAATAGGAGAAGATAGCATAATGATATGGTAGGGTAAAAGAATGGGAAAATATTGAAAATGTAGTAAAGGTTTGAAATATTTGAAATAGGTTGTTATAGTAATAAAGTATAATATTCTGATGGATCTTATCAGCATTGGTTCTTTCCCAATTTTACAAATACCAAACTATCCATTATTTCTCATCTGATGAAGTATTCATTCATATTTTTCTATAAAGCTTCCAATTATGGATCTACCCAATGCACCAGAGGCCTTCTTATTTCCTTAATATTTATGGGAATATAATACATAGATCATTTCCTTTTTCTTGTTCTACAAAACAGGACCAGTCTTCCTTTTCTGGTCATGTCTGTTCTTAACAGTGTATCTTTTATCATTTCTCTTATACAAGTAATTGCTGGATACACACACACACACACACACACACACACACACAGACACAGACACACACACACACACACACACACACACACACACATACATATTACAGTGGACTGTTAACAACCAATATGCAATTCCATTGATTATTATGATTTTATAAATCATATAAAAATTTCTGATACAGATGGTAGAGAGGAATACCCCTCAAGGAAAACAAGTCAATATTTGTCAACATTCTAGATTAAAGGAAACATTTTTAATCTCTATTTTAAATTTGGATGATAATAATGCTATTATAGTAATACAGAATTTAAGAAGACAGGTTCATAATCCCTTATAATGAGACTTGAAGGTAGGGATTAATGGGATTTTTCTTTCCAAAATGTTTGAACAGTTTATGAACTGTAGCAATCCATGTACAATTCTCTCCAAATGAAGATCTCACAATGACAAGCTAATAAAATAGTTTATAAGTCAAGGACAAGGACACACATTTAGAGTTATCTGTCCAGAGGAAATGATATTATAAAGAGTTCATTATGGATAAACTGTGGCAGAAAGGAAATGTGAATCTCATGAGGATTTAGTAGCAGTATTAGAAAAATGATTTATATTCAATGACAAATTGCTACAGTTTACTTAAGTACTCTGTATCTAATATTGAAAGTTTAATTTGTACAGAGAACATTTCCATTTGTATTTGATAAAGAGAGAACATATCCAAAATATCTACCATTCAATAACAAAATAAACAATTTATTTAAATGGTATGAGTTGTTTGAAAATTACTGTTTGGAGACCAGAATAATACTCCCACTTAGGCCTTTACATTCATAAATTAAACCTTCTAAAGATCCTTGAAAAATAACTTTGTTTTTAAAAAAATGGACATAATTCAAAGGACAAATGTCTTAAATAACATCATAATCTTCTCACCAAACATGCAAAATAAATAGAAATTCTTATTTTATTCTAATTCATATTATAGAAGGGAATATGACATATGTAATGGGTAGGTGAAGGGGGAAATTAAGAGTTTAAATTGTTGTATTTCATTGACTCAGTCAAAACTGGAAATAAAATTGGTGTTTCTGATAACTGTGCTCTGACCATGAATTTAAAGTGTTTTAAATTGCTTTCTACTATTTCCACTATTTAAAAGGTTTTTTTGTGTTTTTCCTTGTCTTTTTTTCCCTTTGGAACTGATTCTTCTTTTACAATATGATTTAGACAGAAATATATTTATCTTGATTGTACAAGAATAACTTTGTCATATGACTGTTGTCTTGGGGAAGGAGGAAGAAATGGATTGAGGAAAAATTTTGAATTCAGGATCTTAAAAAAAAGAATGGTGAAAACTCTAAGTAATTGGAAAAACAATAAAATACTATTAATTGAAAAAAGTTTCCTTTCCTTTTGCACACAAAAAAAATTAATGCATATAGCATGAGAAGGGAAAGCAATCAGGATATGATAGATAAGGATTTGCTATATAAGATATTTCAATGAGTAACAAAAATATATAAGATCAAAGTAATTCACCAATAGATAATGGTCAAAGTATATATGCAAATAGTTCTCAAATGAAGAACTGCCAATAATTAAATATAAGAATGCTCCAAATCATTAAAAAAAAATAAGAGAAATGTAAATAAAACCAACCCTGACATTTTACCTAACCCAGCAAATTGGCAAAGATGACAAGATAGTCATTGTTGGAAGGTTTGTTCAAAGATAGGCACAGTGATTCATTATAGGTATAGCAGTGAATTAGTAGAACTATTCTGGAGAATAATTTGAAATTATGAATAAAGTAGTTATTATCATACCCTTTGATCCAGATGTTCCAGTGTTAGTTAAATATCCCAAATCCATTAATTTAAAAAAGTTTTTGTCAATAGATATAGATATGTCTATAAAATACCACTTCTATGTGGTAGCAAAAAACTGGAACAAGTTAGCTGACTGCTGACCATCAGTCAGGGAATGGTGAAAGAAATAAAGGTAGTGGAAGGGGAATGGAAAAAACAAATGTGTGTGTATGTGTGTGTGTGTTTGTGTGTGTGTGTATTGTACTGCATTGTAGTTAGTAATGAACATGAATACAGAGACACAGACTCATGAACTAATGCAAAAAATAAGTCAGAGTCATGAAAACAATGTGCACAATGATTTGCTTGGGTTTTGATGGATCAAAGTGATTGTAAATAGAATTGTTTCTGTTCTGACCAGAAATGCTGAGAATCTCCCAGGTTGATTTTAATTTTTTTAAGCAGGCAAATTAAATCATTTTTTGCTTTAGTTCTTATCTAATCTTAAATCATTGAATAGGTGTTGCCTCAGACAAACTGAAACTTGGGAAAGAAAGACCTTAGCATATAAAGGCCAAGGTCTCCCACTGCATCAACAATCTTTCTGATCTATGTATTGCCACTAGGTTCAGATTACCCTGGAGAAGACAGTGAGCCTGATGACTCTACACAGTTCTGCCTCACTTAAATCTAGCTCACTTGCAAATCAAGACATCACCTTCCTTTCCTTAGAAAACAAAAGATAAACAATAAGAATGTCTAAAAAAAAGTAAACAATAACCACAAAATAATTAAAACTGAATGTTGCAAAATATAAGACAAAGTTTTACCCCCAAATATGAGAAGATATTTTTGTCCTCCTTCTTTGCAAAGAAGGGGTTAACTGTCTTGTCAATATGTTTTTAATATAAATATTTTATTTTCCAATTATATGCATTAGTAGTTTCTACCTATCATTTTTTTGTAATATTTTGAATTTTATAATTTCTCCAACCTCCCTTCCTTCCTCCCCTCCCCTATAGAAGGCAGTGTGATAATCTTTACATTGTTTCTATGATATATATATATATATATATATATATATATATATATATATATATATATACATATATCAAAATTGAATCACATATATTCTTTAGGTTGACTCTTGTGGAAGATGTATGAGAGAAAATAGTTGTACAGGATGTGCAAGCCAAATGGATTGTAATATGTGATCACCAAAAAGGTTATTAACATGTACCATCATCACAGATTCATTTGGGTACTTTCATCATCAATAATTCCTTCATTAAAACCTTCTCAGGTGCCTCTTCTTGGCATAGAAATAAAGTTTCTTGGAGGTTGTGACTGTGATACAGATTCATTGATGATTTACTCCATATGTCAACTTAAGATCAAACTAGCTAAGACTGGAAATCCTGAGTGCATTCAATCAAGAACATACTAGGCAGGGGTGGCTAGGTGGCGCAGTGGATAAAGCACTGGCCCTGGAGTCAGGAGTACCTGGGTTCAAATCCGGTCTCAGACACTTAATAATTACCTAGCTGTGTGGCCTTGGGCAAGCCACTGAACCCCATTTGCCTTGCAAAAACCTAAAAAAAAAAAAGAACATACTAGGCATCAGGGATACAAAGAGAGAAATGAAGTTCAGATTCTGTTGGAAGAAAACAATATATACACATATGCATACAACATAAATAGAAGACAGTTTGAGGGCAGTAGCAGTTGTAAAGATCAGGAAAGATTTTATAGAGCAAAAAGCATTTGAGCTAAGATTTGGAGAAAATTACAAATGCTAATAGAACAGCAAAAAGACCAGTTTAACTGAATTGTAATGAATGTGAAGGGGAGCAATTAATATTTAATAAGCTTGGAAAAGTTGCTTAGAGCAAGCTTGCCAAGGGGTTCAATAACACAGGAGGCTGCATTTAATGGTAGAGGAAATAGGTAGCCACTGGAGTTTCTTAAGTTGAACAGTAACATAAATCAGACTTATGACTTATGAATATCACTTTGACAGCACTCTGGAGGATTTGCTAGAGAGAGTAAAGACTTGAGGGAGATAAATTAGAAACCTATTACAAGAATCTTGGTGAAAAGTGATGAGGCCAAAGAAGATGGTAGCTATCTGAATGAAGAACTGGAAAAGGTTGTGGGAGATATTGTGGTGGTAGAAATGACAAGACTCAAATGCATTTAATTAAAGTGACAAGGAAATGAAAGGAATTAAGAATGACACCAAATTTTCAAGCCTGGATGATTAGAAGAAATAGAAAAGTTTGGTAGAAGGATGAGTTTTGAGAGGAAGATGGGCTCTATTTTAGATAGGTCAAGTCTGAAATGCCTACAGGACATTCAATTCCACACACCGAACAGATAATTCCTGATATAGGACTAGAGCTTTGGAGACATACTGTGATTGGATTGTATATATGGAAGTCATCTGCAGAGGCAGTGATTAAATTTATGGGAAATGATGAGATCACCAAGTGAAAGAAGTTAGAGGAAAAGAAGAGAGCCCAGGACAGTGACTTGGGAAAATTGAAGATGTGATGTATCAGTGACATAACTATAGATTAAGAGTTAACAAAGATGACTGAGAAAAGTCAAACAAACAAGAGAACCAAGATAAAATGCCACAAAAAAAAACCCAGAGGATAAAAATTTCAAGATAAGAGGTCAATAGTAGTAAAGGCTCCAGAAAGATCAAGAAGGATGAAGATAAGAAAACATCTTTATAATTTGGCATCAATCTCTTTCACTAAGAATTATTTTGTTCCCTGTACATAACATTTCATTTTCATGTCTTGAATCTTAGAATTATTTCCTTGCCTTTGCCTCATAGCATCCCTAGTTTTCTTCAAGGTTCTGCTCAGTACTGCTTCCTGTCTTGATCTCACATTTGCTGATGCCTTTTCCCCAAAAATGAATGTGTTTGTATTTTAAAGACAGTTGTGTGTGTCTTTTAAAATTTTTGAATGCCTGATGCCTGACACATTGCAGTCTCAATACTTGTTGACTGGCACATAGTAGCATTTAATGCTTATTGCATAAATAACTCAAGCTTATTTATATATAGGTTGTATGTTTCCTTGATCCTAGGAAAATGTAATCTCATTGGGTTTGGCAAAGGCATTGTTATTTTTCATTTTTTCCATTCCCAGTGAAGTGTACATTATTTGACATAAATTATATGCCTGAGGAAGGGCATCAAAAAAGAGAAAAAGTTACAGAAAACCTCAATTGTTTTATAATTTTGCTAAGGAGTTCCTAAGAATGACCACACCTCATGTACAAGTTTGCTGTACTTTTTATGGTGCCAGACATGCCATTTCAGTTTAATCAATCTACATTTATTAAGCTTTTAACATATGCAGATGCTGTGCTAAGCCATGGAGTTCCTCAAGTGCCCTTCAGGAGCTCACAATCTATTGGCAAAGACCACAAATACAAACAAGTTGTACAAGAATAAATAGGAAATAACAGAGTAAAGGATCTAGAATTAAGAGAGTTGACTTTTTTTTTGTATGAGATGATATTTTAGTTGGGAATTAAAGGAAATCAGGAAATCTAGTAGGCAGAGTTAAGGAGGTATGGAGGACAGTCAGAGAAAACAATAGGAACTAAGAGATGAAATGTCTTGTTTGTAAAATAGCAAGGAGGTGACTGTTAACTAGATTAAATTATATTGTGGGGAATAAAGTATAAGATGATAGAGGGAGCTAGATTATGAAGGATTTTGAATACCAACATTTGTTTTCCTCCTAGAGGAAATGGGGAGCCATTAGGATTTATCAAGAGTGATATGGCTGGACCTACAATGTCGGAAAGTCACTTTAGTGCAGGAGTTGGAAATGTCTAGCCAGAGTCTCATTTGGTCTGGCAACGAGAGGCTGTCATGGCAACCACAAGGCTGGATTCAAAATTCAATAAATATAGCTTTTTAGGGGTAAATTAAATGTTTGATCAAAAATAGCAAGCAAAAAATATTATGAATATCCAAATGGCCTTGGCAGAAAAAAATAATTTCCCACCCCTGCTTTAATGGTTGAATATAAGACGGACTGGAGGCAGGCAAACCCATTAGCAGGTTATTGCAATTGTCCATGCATGAGGTGATGAGGGTCTGAATCAGAATGGTGATTGGGGTAGAGAAGAGAAGGCAATATATTAGGGAGAATTTGCAAAAGTGAAATTAATAGACTCTGGCAAAAGACCGGATATGCTTCATATTGGAGTCATGGGGCCTAGGAGTATGATGCTGTACTCTATAGTAGGTAGAATAAGGTAGGCAGGAGTGGAAAAAAGAATGACTTATCTTTTAGCAATATTTAGTTTAAGATTGTCTACTGTATCTACAATTCAAAGTGTCTGAAAGGCAGTTGGAAATATAATAAAAGTCAGAAAAGAGTCTGGGCAGCATAGTAGATTTGAGAATCTTCAACAGAAGAAATAATTGAATTTAAAGGAACTGTTGAAATCACCAAGTGAAGTAGAGGAAGAAGAGGGTCCAGATATAAAAATATGGTATTATGACAACTCCTCTGCCTCCCCAGTGAATCAAAGAGAGTAAGTGATATTAACTGAATAAATGAAATATACTGAAAAGGGTTTCTGGGGAGACTGTGTCATAAATGGGAAATCAGGTTTAAGTAATAGCCAAAATGGCAAAGTAAAAGTTTAAGAATAAAGAGATATTGGGGTGACCAGGTGGTGCAGTGCATAGAGAACTAGCCCTGGAGTCAGGAGTACCTGAGTTCAAATCTGGCCTCAGTCACTTAATAATTCCCTAGCTGTGTGACCTTGGGCAAGCCACTTAACCCCATTTGCCTTGCAAAAAACCTTAAAAAAAAAAGAAAGAAAGAAAAAGAAGAGATATCTGTTACCTAGGAACAGGCATTCCAGAGAGCATAGTAGGGTTGAGTGACATATGGTTGAAACTCTGGGGATGGAGGGTCAAAGAGTATGGCAATAAGGAAACAGATAGTGGGAATGGGCAATGGGGTTTTGAATATGAAGGTTCTGACCAGGTATGAGAATATTCATCACTAAGTGGAGGATGCTACTCTTCTTAAAGAAGGCTGAAGATTGGATTGGAACCAAGTACAGTATGAGAATGGGTGGGATGAGTCTTATTTCACCACTCTTCCTCCATTTGAAGAATGGAGATTAAAGAAAGGGCTCAGTAGGAGACAGAAATCAATCTAGCACAGCAGGACAAAGAATTCCCATTTCCCATCTTTTCTCAAGGGACAAATACTAGAGATGAAAAGCCTGAGATCAAATGGAAGGATGCTCCTTTTTGCACAGGAGTTTCAAGTCCTGGGAAGGAGATAGGGATGGTAGCATAAGGCAGAAGTTGCTTTGAGTTGGCAGAGATGTAAGTTGTTAATTTGGGCAGATAAAAGATGCCCATCCCAGCCCCTTGCCTCCCTTCCTTCAGGGTACATGCTGTATCTAGCAAAAGGTGTAAGGCACTAGGTCAGGGAAAAGTTTCTCTCTCTTCTCCTACTTCTGGGGGTAGTTATGGTTCTGAGAAATGTAAAATGTTATTATAGACCCATTCCTTAATCTAAAGGTAGTGCAGTGGAATCAGGAGTTCCAAGAGTTCGAATCCAACCTCAGATACAGCACCCCCTCACTCAAATCCAGTTCATGTACTTGTCATGAGATCACCTCTCTAAAGTTGTGATCTTCAAATATGAAGTTTAAACTTTATTATCTAAATAAATCTATCAAAGACATTCTGAATTTCTGGGTTTAAAAATTCTACTTCTTTCTGTGTATACAAGTGTCATACGTTTTCTACAAGTTTTGCTTAATTCTAAACAATTGTCCTTACCATCATTTACCTTTTCACTAACACCTCTTGGCTTTACCAGAAACCTTTTAAGCAGACACACATTCACTGCAATACTCTCTATAGGAGGCTATTTCTTCTCTCACTCCCCTAATTTACACAGAAAGAAGGTATAGTTAAACTCCTTACTCCCTCCTCTCTACTGCTTTCAGATCACTTATCTTTTGCTTAGGAAAATTTCCTCAGAAATCTTTCCTATTTTGAAGGACATCTACTTTATTCCATTCTTTCCTCATCCTATAGAATTTCCAGATCATGGTTCTTGATTGTGACTTTGTTCCCTATTCAATCCTGTTTTTTAAAAAATATAGTGTCTTTATATTGACAAAAATGTCTCTCATTTTCCTTCTTTTATCCCTCCCAAAAGGTAATATACCAAAGAATATTATACATATGCCTTATCATTTTGGGGCATTGCATATGTGAGTTTTAATATTAATATTCCTCCCTAAGAAAGCAAGTACAAAATCCCTCAATTTCCAAATGTAGATGTTTTCCTCTTACATCTAACTTCAGTCACACAAGAGCAGCCTGATTACACTTTACATCTTACCATGTCTCAGAATAACCTTTAATTTTGAAATTATCTTTTCCATTTACATCTTTTTATACTTCTAACTTCCTCTTCTCTTATTTACAATCTACCTTCACTTTCCTACACTTTTAGTATTTCACTAGCCACTAAGGTAGAATTTCTTTACCCTCATCACCTAATAATTCTTATACCACATGACTACCATTTAAATTTCTCCCTTCTCCCAGTATGTCACGTTACACAATAAAAGAACTTGAATTCTCACCCATTACAAATTTGTTACATAGTTACAAATACATTTTACTCTTATTGACTTTATTACTCCATGCCAGAACTGCTTGAAACCTTTTCCTCTTATATTGACTAGTTATCTATATCACATATACGAGATACCAATTCTGGTTTCTGTGAGAAGTATGAGGACAAGGAATGTGATATTTCTTCATGGTCTCTTTCCTTCTGTAAAACTGAAGATCTTCATCATTATTCATACTTTTTCTCTGGCAGCAGAAGAGGTAGTCTTATTCCTAATTATTCCACCTGTGCTTTATTTTTGAATGTTTTATTTTTTCCAATTATATGCAAAGATAGTTTTCAACTATCTTTTTGTAAGCTTTTGATTTCCACATTTTTCAACCATTCTCTTCCCCCCCCCATGACAGCTAGTAATCTGATATAGGTTGAACATGCACTATTGTGTTTAACATATTTCCATGTTAGTTTTGTTGTGAAAGAAAAATTAGAACTAAAGGGAGAAAAAACTGAGTCTACATTTAGATTCCATAGTTATTTCTTTGGATGTGAATGGAATTTTCCATCAAGTCTTTTAGAATTACCCTTGATCAGTAAATTGCTTAGAGGAGTTAGGTCCACCATAGTTCATAGTTGATCATCTCCCAATGTTGCTGTCAATGTGTATAATCTTTCCCTGGTTCTGCTCACTTCACTCAGCATCAGTTTATACAACGTTTTCTAGGGTTTTCTGAAGTCTGCTCAACTCATTATTTCTTACAGGATAGTCACATTAATATACCGTAATTTGTTCAGTCATTCACAAATTGACAGGCATCCCCTCAATTTCTAATTCTTTGCCACTACAAAAAGAACTGCAATTATTTTTCTATATGAGGGTCTTTCCCCCTTTTTTAATGATTTCTTTGGGATATAGCCCAAGTAGCAGTGTTGCTGGATCAAAGGGTATACATATGCAGTTTTATTGTCTTTTGGGCATAGTTCCAAATTGCTCTCCAAATGGTTAGATCAGTTCACAATTCCACTAACAATGCATTAGTATTCCAGTTTTCCCACATCCCCTTCAATTCCTTTTTTTTGTCAATGATTAATCTGAGCAGTGTGAAGTGGTACCTCAGAGTTTTTTAATTTGCATTTCTTTAATCAATAATGATTTAAAACATATTTTCATATAAGGATAGCTTTAATCATCTGAAAATTGCATGCTCATATCCTTTAATCATCTATCAATTGGGGAATGACTTATAAATTCTTATAAATATGACTTCAGTTCTTTACTTTATAAATGATTATCAGAAAAACTAGCTGTGGAAATTGTGTCCCAGCTTTCTAATCTTGGTTGTTTATTTGTGTAAAACCTTTTCAATTCAATGTTAATAAAAATTATCCATTTTACATTTTATAGTTCTTTATCTCTTCTTTGATCATAAGCTCCTCTCTTCCCTCTCCATAGAGCTGAAAGGTAAACTATTCCTTGTTTTCCTAATTGGGTTATGGTATCATATGTATAAATAATGTACCAATTTCCACCTTATCTTGGTATAGAGTGTGAGATATTGATCTATACCTAGTTTCTGTCATGCTATTTTCCCAGCAATTTTTGTCAAATAGCAAATTTTCATTCCAGAACCTGAAGTCTTTGGGTTTTTCAAATAATAGATTATTATAGTCATTTAATAATGTGTTTTGTGTAACTAATCTATTTCACTGATCCCCCACACTACTATTTCTTAGCTAGTACCAAAGTTTTGATGATTGTTGCTTTATAATAGTTTTATATCTTCTACCTGTGCTGTTTTTTGATTCCATTCCTTCCTACTTTTCTTTCCATTAGTTTTCCTCTCCCTTAATCACCAACTTAACATTATGAAAATTTTAAAGGATTTCCAATCCTTTAAAAAAAGCCTTTTCTTGAAAAGATTTTTATTCCACTCTTCTTTCCTACTTCTCCCTTTCACAGCTAAATTTGAAAAAGTTTACACTAAATAATTCAATTCCTCACTTTCTCACTTATCACCTTACAATCTGGACCCTCTTTCATACCATTGAACTCTACTGAAACTGTACTTTCGAAAACTGTTACTTCCCAAATCAGCAATTTTTTCTCAGTCCTTCTCTTTTCCTTCTCTGGCAATATCAAACAGTATCAATCCTATTGAATTCTCTTCCCTTGTCTTCCTATACAGCACATTTGTATTTTTCTTTTTACTTCTCCATCTTCTCCTTTTCTGTCTCCATTTTCTTATGATGAAAGAGCCCTAAGTTTTAATCTTTGGATCTACTCCTTTCTCTATTATACTCCTTTTGGCCATTACATTTATTCCCAAAACTCAGCTATCACTTCTAATGGACCCAACTGCATTTTGACCTCTCTCCTGGGCTCAAGACCTATATTCCTAATTGTTTACAAGACATTACTTGGATGTCACACTGGTAACTGAAACTTGACATACTCCCAAATTGTTTCCTAAAATTTGCTTCTTCTACCAGAGGTACAGCTACTCATCAGATCTCCCATACTTGACTTAGATCTTTGACTTTTTCTTCTCCCTTAGGTTTTGACTGGTTTCAGTTTGACCTATTCAGAGATTAAGGTAGGTAAGAAAAGTAAGGATATCCTTTTTTGTAGAGTCAAAAAAATATCAATCTGGGAGAGGAAGACTCAACCAAAACAGAAAGAATTGCTATTTACCTTCACTCCCAGCCAATCAGTGCCCAGACAATGATTTAAGTGAGGCTTGGCCAGAGACCTATTGTTAGTCAATGTACACCCTTACCTTGCAAGGTTTCAGTGATCAAAATATGCATAGCTTTTGGCAGAGCACCCATAGATAAAGGTAGAGTGAAAAAGAGGAGAAAGAGAGAAAGGAAAGTTGTGTTGTCCAGTTGGCCAGCAGTGTAGTGGCTTTTCCATATAAATTGTTTGCTAAAATTAATATCGGTTTTTAGTTGACTCTCTAGGATTCCCCTAAGTAAACCTAAGTAACATGTGCAAAAAAATGGTATTTTCTCTTTATGCTTATTTCCTTCATTTTTTTTCTTATCTTACTACTATAGTTAGCTTTCCTAGCACTGCATTGTCCCTCATTTTTTTTTTTGGCAAGGCAATGGATTAAATGAATTGCCCAAGTCCACACAGCTAGATAATTATTAAGTGTCTGAGGCTGGATTTGAGCAATTTAAGTGTCTTGAGGTCAGATTTGGACTCCAGGGCCAGTGCTCTATCCACTGTGCCACCTAGCTGCCCAGTCCTTCATTCTCAAAGAGGACCATGATGATATCAAGGTGACGCTATAACATGCAAGTGAATTGGATTTAAGTGAGGAAGGACTGTGATGAAGTCATCAGCCTCACTTTTTCCTCTGGATGTATTTGGATTCAGGGGTCAGCTATGGATCAGGATGACTGGAGAGGGCCCTGGAAGCAATGGGAGATCTTGATCTTTTTAAACCTTAACAAGGTCAAGGTCTTTTTTCAAGAGGAGAAAGTGAGGTTGGTGAATTTGCACAGCCCTCCCTCACTTAAATGTAATTCACTCGCATGTCATGGTTCTTTTCCTGAAAGGATAAACAAAAATCCTCTTCCTAATGTCTCATATGTACAATAAATTCAATTTGGCATCAAAATGTCATGCTCATTTTGGCTCCACATTTCTAGAATCTGTTCCCTGCCCTCCATTCCCATTGACATCATCCTAGTTCAGATCCTTGTTACATCTCGCTGCCTGGAACACTGCAAAGGGCTACTTAACAGGTCTTTCTTTTCTGCCTCTTCTACTCTCTTCTCCAATTTACCCTTCAAATAACTTCCAGAATAATTTTTGATGGTCACATTTAGTCCTCTTCTTCAAGAATGTTCTGCAGCAGGGGCAGCTATAAAGAAAACGGTAGCGTCCCGCTTCTGGACCCAGGGGAGTGTGGGAGGGGTGGGAGACAAGTATTCCATCAAGATCTCCAGGCGGGGGCACCAGCCCTGGAGTCAGGAGGACCTGGGCCCAAATCTGACCTCAGGACAGATGGCTTCACCTCATCACCTTGCAAAAACAAAACAACAAGAATGTCCAGCAGTTCCCATTTCCCAGACTTTACCGCCTGGTGCCATTCCACCTTTCTGGCGTTCCTGCACATTTCCTCTGGAGAGTTTATCAACAATCACATATGGCACATCCAGGATCCCTCGCCCATTTATTACTATGGGAGACGCGTCCAGGCGAGGCGCCGTGCCCTGCGGCCCACCTCCTCGCTCGGCTGCGACATTTTTGCTCCTCTCTCTAACGTCCTTCGGGGACGGCAGGCGGGGCGGGTGCATGGGCCCGCCCCGAGCTCCTCCAGACTGTTCTAGAAGCCCCACCACTGGGCCCGGAGTTCTACCCCGCCGTGGGGGCGCAGCGACCAGACTCCGTTCCTGTCAGCCGGGCTTCTTCTGTCCCGGGACGGGGACGGTCAAGTTCGTGACCCGGAAGGAATCATTTCCGCGCTACTTCTCTCTCCCCCCCCCGGGTCGCCCGCTCAACTTTTTCTCCCTTAGACGCGCTCCGATTATCTAACGTCCATGTTCCCCTCCCCAAGCCAGAGCAGGAAACTTCCCCGGGCGAGCGGGTGGGCCAGCCCCACGCATGCGCGCTGAGCCGCGCGACGCTCGGGGAACAGTCAGTTGCCCTCCAACCGGCGGCCCGGGCTCCGCCAATCAGGGGCCGCGTTGTTGCCCGGAGGCCCCCTCCCCCGGCCGGGGTTGGCAAGATGGTGCCGGAGGAGGGTCATGACCCGTAGCTCCTTCTGAGGGAAGCCGAGCTCGGCGCGCCCTCACTTCCGCCCTCCTGTCCGTTGGGTCGGGAGCCGTCCGCCCGCCGGCTGGCAGGGCGGCCCATGCGGCTGTCGGGCCGCGGCGCCGGCGGGGGGCGTGGAGGAGGAGGAGGGGGAGGGAGAGGAGCCGCGCTCCTCCGGCGCCGGTGACCGGGAGCAGCGGGGCGGAGGAGGAGGCCGGCCTCAGCCGCGGAGCGGGAAGATGCTGCTGTCCCTGGTGCTCCACACCTACTCCATGCGCTACGTGCTGCCGGCCGCCGTGATGCTGGGCACGGCCCCCACCTACATCCTGGCCTGGCTGGGCTGGCGCCTGCTGTCCTTGTTCGTGCCGGGGGCGCGCCTCTACCGGGAGGTGGACGATCGCTTCTACACCATCTACCAGAGCATGGTGCTCTTCTTCTTCGAGAACTACACCGGCGTCCAGGTGAGCTCCGCCCCGGGCCCGCACGTGGGGGACCCTAGCCCCGCCGCCCCGCGCAGCCCCCGGCAGAGTGCCGAGCCGGGCCGCCGCGTGCCGCCCAGCACAGGAGCCCGGCTCGCAAAGGAAGGAAGGAGCGGAGCCCGAGCAAATGCGGCGTGGCCCTTGTACTGATGGCTTTTTGCCGTGCTTGGAAATTGCTGGCACCCGTTTCTCTCCGGATTCAGGTGTAGATTGCTAAGTTTTTCTTCCTAAAAATGGTTTGTAAAGGGAGCAGACGCTACCTTTTGGAAATGAAGTACCACTTTTGTAAACGGAGACGCGTTCTCCGGGATTAATATAATCTGTAGAATGAAGCGATTTGACAACTTTGTGATTTTCCAAAACACAGAACGCTCATTCTTGCTTCCTTCATATTTACTGTTAAAATGCAGTTGTATAGAGAATACATCAGTCGGGCAATAAAGATGGATTAGGAACACAATCCTAACCTTCATTTTCAGCTGCAGTGTTTTTATGCAAAAAAAAAAGGTTTGATTGCTTTTTTCCTGATTTTTTATAATTTGAAAAATATAGTCTTTATTGAATGCTACTTTGTTGATATGAATAATTGAGACTTTGATTTTTAGATGAGGTATTAGCCCTCATCGTGTAGTATTTATTTTCCAATTCATTTTATATTGATCAAGAGAGTTTATAACTAAGAAGTGATGAAATGTGGTTTCAAATTTTCATTTTGATTCTTACTCCTAGATTTTTTGTTAGCATTTTGAGAGTAGCTATTTTTACACTTGGCATTTAGGAACTTGCTGCTTTTCATTAAGTTTTGCTAAAGTTGGCTTGAAGGAGGGTTAGGAAGAAGGAAAATCAAATGGAATCTTAACTCCATAACCAATAGGTGTTTAAGTGCTTCACAGGACAGAAAGGAGAAGCATTGTTTCAGACTGTTCTTTTAAATTTATCTAAAAATACATCTATTTTGGAGATTAGGGTTAGATGCCATGACCGTATTAAAGTTTTTCAGTTTTTCAATGCACCACTTATATTAAATTTAAGATTTTTTAGGCTAAAAATAGTTTTACTATCATAAAAAAGATAACTTTATTGCATAGTAGTCAATTTGGTGATTGATAAAATGAAATTTTATAAATAAGTATTATTCCATGTATATTTGTTCTGTCTCTTAAATATTTCTACTTAAGGAAATTTTTAAAAATGTAAAAATTTTGTTTACCCTTTTATTCACTATTTTGGGAGTTCAATTTTGGAGTTTATTTAATTAACTATTAAGTAGTTATATTGATAGCATTATCCGGAAAATAGTAGAGCAAAACTTCATTTATTTGCTTCTAACTAATTCAGAATTTGTGATCATTTTACTTCAGAGTTAAGTTGAAATGGTTTGCTAGTGTATTTAATTTACTTAGTAAATCCTTTCCCCCCTTGATGTGTAGTTTAATATTTGGACTTTTTAATGTCCAGATTGCTGCATAGGTTTGGGACTGGTTTTGTTTGTTTGCAGAAACAACTTAAAAGTGAAGTCTTACCTGATGAAAGAAAGGTAGGTAAGTGACTAGTGTATCAACTGCAGCTAGGTGGTGTGGGGGATAAGAGTGCCAAGCTTGGAGTCAAGGAAGATCTGAGTTCAAATGTGACTTATTAACTGTGCCAAGAAAACCCCAAATGGATCATAATTGGACAACAAAAAAACACAGCAATTATAATGCCTTAGTTATATTCATATAGTACTGTATAGTTCCTATTTTAAGATATAATTACTCTCTGCCTACCAGTAAAATACCTAAGAACATTATGTAGCTTTTGTCATTATAAAAGAATAATTTGTGAAATTAACTCTCATTTTATATACTATTCTGTGCTGCTTTTGTGTTTCATTAATAATATAACACCTTACTGTGAAAAGAAATTGATACTTCAAAAACATTTTAGGTCATCTTATTGTAGAGATGGTAAATGATTTATCCCTGATCTCATAGTTAAGTGTCTTGGTGACTGACTGACTGACTGAATGAATGAATGAATGCACGAAAAAGTACTAAAATAACTCAACAATGTGCCCTCACAAGTGCTAAGGAAATACAAATTATAAAAACAGTTTCTTTTTTTTTAGGACCTTAATATTGGAAAAATTTAATTCATACTATAAAAGTAATGGCCTTAGAATAATTTTAATTTGAAATGGCGAATGAAGCTTTGGAGTAGATCAAGATGATAATAATGATCTGTTCCTTGAAACAACCCTGTGAAGTAGAATTTTTATCCTTATTTTACCGATGAGGAAGCTGAGGCAGGCAAAGTTTCTTTTGTTTGTTTGTTTATTTTTAGTGACTTCCCCAGGCTCACTTGACTAGCAAGTTTTTTAGGCAGGATTCAAACTCCTTTTTCTGATTCCACATTCAGTGCTCTGTCCACTGCCCTGTCTGCTCTTTCCAAGTTTAATGAGCTAATAAGAGCTGGAGTCAGAATTTAGGAAAAAAATCATTTTTTTGATGATGAGTTAAGAAACAGATTACAACAGCAGTTCAGAGAGATAGGACAACTGTATTAGATGAACTTGGACAATTCTAGCCCCATTCAGAAGAAGAAAAACAAAACAGAAAACAAAAACAAAAAAAAAACCCTTTCAGAACCTGATGAACACTTTATAAAAAATATCTCTTATGTATCTCTTTAATCCCAATTCCTCAAACCAAAAATGACTAATCTGTAAACATGTTTATCACAAATATATTATGTACATGTTAATCTGGCTGTTCCCTGCTGAGAGGAGGGGGTGGGTGGGAAGGGAGGGTAGAAAGAAATTTTGTAACTTAAAAAATATACATATGCATATGGATGAATGTTGAAAAAACTTGCATAACATGTATTTGTGAAAATAAAATATCAATAAAAACTGCAAAAAAAAGAAACAAGTGACTCTTTGGCATAGTTGGAAAATCCTTGGGAATTAGAAGGCCTTGGATTTTTAGCTCTCCCTCTCTCCTTTCCCCACTATTTCAGGATTAAAAAGAATAAAAAATATCAGTTGCATATAATTCCACATACTAAAATAGTGAATTTTTAGTTATACTTATTTTTCTTTTTTTGATTTTAAATCTTTTTTCATTTTATTCTGAATTTAAGTAAAACAAGCGTTTCTATCACAGTGGAATAGGAAAAAAGATGATTGCACATGAAACTGCAAATTTATTGTGGTTTTCCTTTTAAATAAATAATGAAGTTATCCTTGTTGAGGAATGTCAACATTAGTTGACATCATGTAACTTTTCTTCCCCCATCCCCCAAACTAGAGATTGCTACCATTAGACACCTAAAGTGTCTAAATCGAATTATTATATCTACATTATTTTGTTGAGAAGTCATTTCCTAACTGTTCTCTGTGAAATAAAAGGAGTGGAATGGAAATTTGCAATAACCAAAAGGGTGATTTCAAAGTCTGGGATCTCCCATTTGCTTGATAATATTTCAACAATTGCTCATTCCTGCACTGATTCTTGGTCTAATCTTGAAATTTTTTTTCTTCAAACACCTAAAAGGGAGAGAGAAAGGAATGCTGTATTACTAAATAACTTCCATTGGTAGGTGTTTTTTTTTAAGTTTTTTTCAAGGCAAATGTGGTTAAGTGGCTTGCCCAAGACCACATGGCTAGGTAATTATTAAGTGTCTGATGCCTGATTTGAACTCAGGTACTCCTGACTCCAGGGCCTGTGCTCTATCCATTGTGCCACCTAGCCGCCCCCATTGGTAGTTTTTAAAATGATATTATGAAATTTTAAAAATTAATTCTTCCTTCAGCTTTTTAAAATTTTTTTAAAAATTCTGTTTCATTCCGTAATAATTCCTCTCCTTTTCACCAAGTAAAATGTTCTTGAACTGTTTTTAAACTTCCTCAACATGGATGCCATCTCTTTACAGATCTTGATGTCTTCCTAAGAAAAGTTACTTTTTATATTCATTGTATTTATCTTTGTACATACTACATTCCTTCTCTAGAAATGAAAAAGCAAATAAAGGAAGAAGAGAAATAAAGGGAAATGCCTTTGAAGGCAAGAGATTATTTTCATTTTGTTTTTATATCCCTGTTATGAAGAACTCTTACTGGAAACTTCTTCCACTATACACATGAGCAAACTAGTCCTCAAGTCCTGAGTTCAAATATGAAAAACATGTAATAGGTTTGTAACCCTGGGGAAGTCATTTAATATCTGACTGCCTCAGTTTCCTCAGTTGTAAAATGGGGATCATTATATCTACTTCACAGAATTGTTTTGAGTATTAGATGAGAGAATATATGTAAATTACTTAGCATAGTGTCTAGCATATAGTAATGTTAGTGCTTAATACATGCTTGGCTCATTTTCCTTTCTCCTAGGGGTACCAACAGAGGTTAAGTGACTTGCCCAAAGGTCACACTATTAATTTATAATTTATAAACTATAAGAGGCAGGACTTAGTCTTCAAAGTTAGATTCAGTATGTTGTTTCCCTCCTTGCTTCATGCACTTAATAAAAGTTAAATTGTAATAACCCCTAAAATAGTTTTACCATAGAATTTAAACCATTGGAGGAATTAGTTTCTTTTTGAAGTAGAATATTTTTCTTAATTTTCAAAGAAAATGTGTGACTGAATTGTTTCCCCCCCCTCCATAGAATATTAAAGAAGGTTCATGAAGTTAATGGTCTTCTGTTCTTGGTAGATAAACCTGCTTTTGACATTGGATTCTAGTTTCTTCCCAGTTCAACCAATTTATATGCTTTTAAGTTACAGAGAAAAAAAAGAAAAAATTAGTTTTAGCTTTTCTTTAATTTTCAATTTGTTACACTGTAGTTTCACATCTGATTTATTTTAACATTAGTAATTTAAAAAGCATAAAAGAACTTACTAAGTTCTTATTTCACCATTTTAAAAGTTTAATGTAAATGATAAAAGTAAAGGAAGCATTTTAAGAATTAGATTGCCGTCACCCAAATCATAGAATCTAGATGCAGAAGGAATCTGTACAGAATGTAGTTTTCCTCTCTGAGAGAAAGGACCTGAGGTCTAGAGAGTTTAATGGCAGAAATGAGATTTAAACCCAGTGCTCTTTTCTACTATGTACACTTTTATGCTCATTTCAAAATTGTATCTCACTTAAAGTATACAGGAAATGTTTAATATGATTTTCTGTGAATCAGTGGGACTCTAGTAATTTTTTACATTTTCTCATGTATGAGTTTATTTTGTTTTTTACTTTAGAACTAAAATTCATATAAAAACAAATTGATCTATAAGTGTTATACCTTAGAAAATAGTTCTTAAACATTGATCTGTAAGAAGGGAGAAAAAAAACCCAGATAAATCTAATGTTTGATGTTTCTATGAATCTTTAGGGAAGTTGACACTGTGATTTAAAGCTGAATCCCTTCTTTTTGAGTATGCCCTAATGCTTTATAAATACTGCACAGTTTATGAATTATATTTAATAACTTTATCAAAATTACATTGATGAAAAGGAAATGATGTACATATAGTATCCCTAGTATGGAGATTTATGATTTTTTTTTATCAATGAATTTCATTCTTTGTTCTCTTGTAAATGTCTTAAAAGGTGGTGAGATTATTTAATTTGGGAGAGAATAATAGAACTTGATATCAACAAGTTGTAAGCTTTTATTTACATCTTAATTAGCAAAATGACACTTTCTTAAATAGGACATAACAGATCCAAAAGAACATAAGTCACTTTGTATAAACTGAATGATAAACTCCAATTGGTCTTTAAGTCTTAAGAGAAATGATACAGAATTATACTTTTGTCCTTGATAGGAAAGGTAAAAATTTGATAATTATTCTTTAGTATTAATAAAATAACTAAATATTCTTCTTAGGTTTTTTTTTCTAGGTACCTTGTGTATGTTAGGTAAAAAATGAATTCTTACTAAACGAACAATACTTTTAAAGGCCTTCACCAAAAAGCCTGGAAGCAACACAGAATGGTGGTTCTTGCATGACTTTTTGGGACCCCAGGGATCCACAGAGTTATCTTATGGTTTTCTGAAATAAAGTTTAATTATGGATTTACATGTTTAATTGGTTTGCATTATCTGTGGATATGACTGGTACTGAGTATTGTGCTGTGAAAAAGAATTGCAAAAAGTTGCAACTACAGTTGCAATCACCATGAATCACCAATATTTCTAATTAGGAGGTAATAGTTGTCCATTGAATATTAAAATGCTCAGTAACTTCCCTCATGAGATGACTTAAAAATTACAATCAACACTGAAAAACCTTGTGATTCTATTAATTACATTAAATGTAAAATAGGAATTTTAGGAATTTTAACTACAGTGGGAAATTTTAATGTTTTATTATGTTAATATTATGCATAGGTATGTGAATTTTTTTATATCTATGGTTTTTAGACTTATAAATGTTACTCAAATGATAAAAGACATTGTGAATTTTCTTTGATTTTATAAGCATTTTTAGTATTTGCTTCTTCTTGGTCATCATCTTATTTACTTTGTGAGATTTAATTAATCCTTTTAGTGGGAATAGTATTTTTAGAAGTGATAATATAGTTTGTAATTTTTAATCTCAAGCTTGGTTTCCTCATATATTTCTACTTTGTACATCGTAACAAAAAAAGTCCCTACCCCATTTCTGCTAATAAGTTTTAAAAGTAATTGACAAATAATCATTTAGTTCAAGGAAGAGGTATAGAATCCATCACAAATAATCTTTAAGAAAAAATCTCTTTCTGATAAAATTATTTTAGTATTTCAATCAAGTGTGAACTTGTTGGGTTTGTCTACCATCCTCTGTTGTGTAATAACTGCAAAGCACTTCTGGAAAGTCCAGATATAGTTGCATGTTAAGGAATCTTGAGAGAATGTATAACCCTCATTAAGGTTGTATTAAGGATTTTATTAAGAGTAGCAACTGATGATATACTTCATGAGCTTTTCTTAACTAACTGAAATCTATTCTCTTTATTTTTTTTAATGCCATGAAATGCAGGATGTTAAGATTTTACCCCTGTATACATGTTTAGTAATGTTTTGAATTTTGCAACTTGTCTAGAATTTTGCTAGACATTTTTGAGTTGTGTTCATATAAGGGAAAGGATTTAATTTGCAGGAAAATTGTCTAGTGAGTATTATTGAAGCCATACAACTTTTAAATTTACATAGAGAAATGAGCTATAGATTTTGAATTAAGGATCAGATTTTAAATCATAGTTCAAAATTTATCATTATTTGCATAGTTTTTTTTGTTTTTTGTTGTGTTTTTTTTTTTTGTAAGGCAAACAGGGTTAAGTGGCTTGCCCAAGGCCACACAGCTAGGTAATTATTAAGTGTCTGAGACCCGATTTGAACCTAGGTACTCCTGACTCCAGGGCCGGTGCTTTATCCACTATGCCACTTAGCCACCCCTATTTGCATAGTTTTGACCCAGCCATTTAATCTTTCGTCCTTTGGTTTCCTTATAAAATGAGGAGGTGGATGGGACTAGATGATTTCTAAATTCTCTGTCAGCTTTAATTTTATGTTCCAGTTATATTTCTTATAGGTTTTTTTTTTTTACTTTAAAATTAGATATCCTAGAGACATAACTATTCTATTGATTTCCATTTGGGCAATTAAGTGGTGAAGTGGATAGAGTGCCAGGCTTGGAGTCAGGAAAACCAGTGATACTTCCTAGCATTGTGACCCTGGACAAGTCACTTAATCCTGTTTATTTGTTTCCTCATCTATAAAAATAAGCTAGAGAAGGAAATGGCAAATCTCTCCAGTATCTTTGCCAAGACAACCCCAAATAGGGTTATGAAGAATTCAATTGAATAACGATATTGTTACACTGAATTTAAAGTTGCTGTGTCCATTCCCGCCGCCCCCCCCATCCCTTATTCTTTTTAGTCTATAGAGTGGGTAGATTTTATGTCTTTATGTAGTTTTAATATCCAATTGAATTTATTTTACCTTGGTAATGCTCAAATGATTTAAGTGAAAATTTGTTTGCTTCTTTGGGGATGGGATGATCCTTATAAAAAGATGAGTATTTTTTAAGCTGTAATTAGAATAATATTGTTTCTGTTTAAGTGATGTATAGTATATAAAGAATTTCTTAAGCTTATTGAGTCTTTAAAGGCTGTGGCTTCTTCCTTTAATCACCAGGCAAGAAAGGGAATTGAAAGTCTCTTGTGGTTTAGGTGTTGCTTTTAACCTATGGCAAAATATTTCATGGGGTCTAGGCATGTCTCTAAAGGGAGGAATTTGGATTGAATTAATTAACCCCAAAGGTTTAAATGTGAATATACTGTCCAGAAAACTAAATATAAAGTATGTGTAAGTTAACTGTTTCTGTACACACACACACACACACACACACACACACACACTCACTTTCCTCCAAGAATAATTAATTTTAGACATAAAACTTTGAAGTGAGTGCCAGAAATGCAGTTTTTACATGTCAAGGTTGAGAAACAGTCCTATTTGGTTTTTATTTCTAAATAATACATCATTTTATTGTTTAAAAGTCTCCATGTGTTTTTTTTCTGGAATATGTTAAAAGTAAAGTAACAGTTTGAATATTTATTTGTTGTATTCTTGTTCTAAATATTTAGTGCTTCTGTAGATGATTCTTTTTCTCTCTGTTCCTCTCCGTATAAATAGTATAATAAAAATGCTGATTACTAGCATTTAAGTAATGAAAATTAGCACAATGCTATACATTCTTATTCGATTCTCAAAATAACCCCGTGATATAGATACTGATGTTCTTATTTCAATTTTATTGATGAGGAAACCAAGGAAACCGAGTTGGCCCATAAAAGGTTAAGATAATGTACCCATTGACCCAGAAGTAGTAAGTGGCAGGTGCAGAATTAAGCCAAGATGATTGCTGACTTCCAAGTCTGATAACTTATTAAGTATCCTTTGTGTGAGGAGAGGACAGTAGAAATGATTGTTTTGATCATTATTTCACCTTTACACATATAACCTGTCTATTTTTTTAAGTGTTATTTTGGCTTTATGGATTTAAAATAACTGATTTTTGTTGATTGTATACATTTATATTTATGTCTTGTTACATATGTGTCATTGTTAGTACTTCTTTTCTGGAGGGGGGGGATTATATCTCAGTTAGTAGGGTTAAGTGTTGAATGTTCATTTTAAAAACTACAACACCAGAAAATAATGTTTTCTTTTTTTGTTGTTGTTTTATCTTTTAGATAATTCTATATGGGGATTTGCCAAAACATAAAGAAAATATAATATATTTATCAAATCATCAGTGCACAGGTTTGTATTTTGTTTGTCTGCAAACTAGGTTTATTTTTTTTTTTAAGGTTCGTAAGTGTAGTAAAAATAGGTCTCTCTTTCTTAACCTTTTAAATAAACTATATAAAATGTATACATTGAGTGCAGATGTACCTGAACTTGTTTTTCTTATTATACATGTTTTTGAAAAATCAGGGATATTAAAACTTCTTTTTTAAACCTCTTTCCCCTTTTTATTTTGGATATTTATGTTATATGAAATCACTGTCAGTTAATGTGTTATCCAAAAGGCCTTTTTAGAAAGCTATAAAAACTTGTTAATCAAACATGCCTTGGAAACATTGTGATAATTGATAAATTTCTTCTTGTGTTTGGATGAACACTTTTTTAATGTTTTCTATGCTCTCTGTCAGATGATTTTCCCCAAGTACTATTCCTTCCCCCCCCCGCCATGAGTTGGGAAGAATATTATATTTACTTTAGATGTATGTATATATGTATAAAAATAATCTTATACTTTTATATTGATGTAATGTATAAGTACATTCTATTACATGAGAGACAGAGAACCAGCAAGACTTGGATTAAGTCCTGCTTCTGATATATAATGGGTATGTATGTACCTGGGCAAGTAACTTACATTTCAGTGTTCTAGGCAAGATTATAATTGTAATGAAGTTACCCAATTAATTTGTTAGAAAGAATTTTCTCATTTGAATTTCCCTTGTACCAGTGAAATCAGAGGCTTTGAACCTTCTCTTCATCTCTAGTCTGATTATACAAAAATGAAGAAGTTGGCATTGCAGAACAGTGATGTTTGTGAGAAATCTATATCTTGTCAATTTTTTAAAAAAAATCTTAAAATTTTTAATGTTATACTTTGCTTTTATCAAGACAGTAGGGTTAAGTGACTTGCCCAAGGTCACATAGGTAGCTATTAAGTATCAAATGTTTGAGGCTGGGATTTGAACTCAGGTCCTCCTGACTCCAAGACTGGTACTCTATCCATTGTACCACCTTTGCTGCTGCGACACACTTTATTTTAATATCACCTTCAATTCAGACAATATCCTTTTACCATTTCCTAGCCAGTGAACCAATAACAAAATAAAAATAAAATTGTGAAAGTAAATCTGTGCAGCAAAAGTTACCCACACATCATTTGAATCATAGAGATATGTATTGTTCCACATTGAGTCACCTCACACATATTTTTTGGAGAGAGGGAAATTTTCTTATCTCTTTAGAAATAAGTTTGGTTATTATACAGTATTCAAGACTTTTCATTGTTGTATTTGATTTTTTTAAAAATACTATCAGTTTTGTATTTTGCCAGAAATATTTGGAAAGAATGGTTTTGTCTTAAGACATATATAAGCAATATTATTAGGATAACTCTATAAGCTTTGCAGCAATAGGATATTTTTAGTTCAATCCAAATGCATATAGATATTCACAATTTGAGTTCAATGACTAGAAATTGAAAAAGACTTTGATCCTCAATTCGTTTGTCAGCTTTCAGTGATAGTAATATTCCAATTATTCCAGACATGCTTCTTTTAAAATCTTGAGGAAAAGAGATACAATAGGTTGCTATGAGAGAGTTCTTTTTTCTTAATTAAAAAATCTAATAGGGGAGTTTTTAATGTTTGCCCATACAGAATTTTGCTATATTTAAAAATCTACTTCATTTTTCCTTACAACTTAATATCATTTTGTTTTAGTACTTTGCTTTGCTGTTATAATTTAGTACAATTTAAGATGAGTCCAATTTTTAAAAAATCTTTCCTTTTTCTTTTTATATGCCTTGGATGACATAGCTTCAATTTCCATTTAATTCTCATGGTTTTTTGATTAAAAAGATACTTAGAGCTCCAGAAATGTTTCTTGCAGTAACTAATGGGCCTGATTCTACTGATTGCTATGGAAACTCTTGACCTGCTCCATTTCCAACCTGGGTCAGTTCACCTCCTCTTTGGCAGTCTGGTGTATTCCTCTTCCCAATGTGGAATCACTATTTTTTGCACTTAGTATGGATAACTTTGGCACTTTTACCATAATGAAGCTATAAAGGAAATAAAAGGTGAAGTTACTTGTTTTTTGCTTTATGCTGACAATATTGATAGAATAATTTGAAGTCCTAGGCTAAAATGAAGATTTAAGCTTAATTTATCCATAATTCTCCTTGTCCCTAATTAATATGACCAGTAGGATCTATATGGCTTTTACCAGTATTTGCTATTGTTGAAAATACCCATGTGACATGATTGATAACTTCATAAAAAACCTGCCTTATATTTTGTTTTCTGTACTTTAATTTTGATTCTATTAGCACAGTTATTAGACATACATTATTACACCATTAATATTCAGGTGGTAGTTGATAGTTTTGTTAGAATATCAATATGAAAATAGAAGGCACTTACTACCTCAAGCAAATGTAGGGTGGATTTATTTCCCTAAGTTTTCAAAATCATTTATAAGATGGAAATCCATTTAATTCTTAGCAGGCATAAATTCTAAAACTGTATCTTAAGTTTTTTTTGCTAGGTGCACTAGAATTCCCATCTCATAATGATATTTTGCTTAGTTTATCTTAGACTATTTAGTGCCCAGTTTTTAGGTAAGACAATTTTAAGGATATCTGAGGGAAAATAGGTTTTGATGCCATCCTCTTTGTAGTTATCTCAGAGTTATCTTTGACTTGTTCCCTTTCTCTGTACCATAACTAGTCAATTACTAAATTCTATTTTCTATTTTGCCAAACTTGTCCTTTCAGGCCTCAGCCTCTTCCTCTATCTCAGTTTAGACATTCATCACCTCTTGTAATAACCTAACTACTCTTTCTATGTTCAGTCTTTTTCTGTACTTTTATCCTTCCTAAAACTTCCAAAGTCATCTTCCTAAAGTCATTTCCTTTTCAAAAACCTTTTACTGACTACCCATTACCTTTGAAATCAAATACGAACTCCATAGATTGACAGGCTGAACTTCAGTCTAATTACACTCTTCAAGCAGTCAATATTCCTGTCAAATTGAACTTACTTGCATTTACTTTCATTCCTGTAATGCACTTGTTCCTCATTTCTACTGTTTTCTTATTCTTATGAAACCATCCTTAGTTCCCTTGCTATAAGTTTTCTCTTCCTTGAATTTTCCTGGAGTGCTTCATCTGACTCATCTTTTGATATCTTCATATCTTGCCTTATATTGTATGTGTAATTTGCTGGTAGAATTTGAGTTCATTGAGTTCTGGGGACTGAGTTTTTTCCTAATTTGTGTCCCTTCTCCTTATTACTATGAAGACACATAGTAGGTGCTTAATTAAAGCTTTTTGACTGCTTGAATAAAATGTTTAATTGCTTTCCTCTTCATGTATGCTGATAGTGTTGAAAGAAGTGCCATTCTGGAGAAACTTAAGTGAACAGGAGTTACTGGAGGAGGTTGAAAATTCTCACTAGCATCCTAAATGGAAGTAGGGTACTATATAGCATCTGTCTTTTTCATTTCTGGAGAAGGATCTCTAGTTGCCTGTAGCATACCCAATTTTGAATTAGTTCAGATCCTAACTCTGAAAAACATTAGAAGTTCTAAAATTACATCACAATATGGTCCCCATAACATAACTCATTAAACATCTTAACTATTATATAAGTTTCTTTGCTAGTCTTGGACACTTAATTCTATCTTTACACTGAATGTTTATGCAAGTTACAGTTTTAATCACATGCATTCTGGTATGATATGTAAAAAGTTTTTATTTACCATGTGTATAATAATTTGTGTGTATGTGTATGCATGTGTATTCCCCTCTTAATCCTTCTAACTAAATCACTTCTTAAGTCCACAATCCTCCTGTCCATTTATCACTTTTATTGTAATTAATCATTATTTAACTTTTGATATGTTTTATTTTCCCTTGATGTTCTGTGAAATTTCCCTACCTTCTCAAGTGCTATTTGGTTCTTATTGTCCTTGATCATTTAGCTTCCTTTCCTCTATTCAGTCAATTCAGTCTTATTTCTCAATTTTTGCCACTAATTTTTAATCTTTTAAAAGTATGAACACATAGGAAGATTAAAAAAGGTTTTTTTTGTAAAACAGAATGTCTACCTATTAGTTAGACCCTGGATTCTGTTCTAGAAGATCTAAGTTTGAGTCCCATAATAGCTATTCATTCAGTTCAGCAAGCATTTATTAAATACCTACAATTTAACATGCAAAATATTAGATGCTGATTATTTCATGACAAAAACAAATCAGTTGCTGTCCTCAAGGAGCTTGGTTTCTTATGGGGAAAAACATGGACAAAGATGAGTAAATTTAAAAAAGTATATCCACCATAATTTTGGGATGGAAAAACACTAATAATTGAAGGAATCAGTAGAGGTATGGGGACAACCTGCTTGTCCAGAGTCTTAAAGGATGATGTGGGTATGATGAGGAGAAAGAAAATTCTGTATGGAGGACAGTCTGAAAAATTAGAAGCAGGACAACATAGTGTTGTATAAAGTAAATATGTCAGTTTGACTAGAATATAGGATATGTGAAATGGGTTATATTTGGACAAATTGGAGCAGATTCTGAGAGGACTCTTAAGTGCTAAACTTAACCCAGGTTTGTTATCTTGGGCAAGTCCCTTAATCTTCACTCTTGAATTTTTTTCTTATTTGCAAAATGGGGAATGATAACTTAGGGTTTCTTTGGGAGAAACATTTTCTAAATGCTAGAAGCACTATGTAAATATGAATAATATTATCATATCGTTTCCCTGTATTACCACTATAAGAAAAAAATGCAAAAATTATTCAGGGAGGAAGTGTGTTTTTTGAGTCAATATTGGGGAATATTACCCAAAGCATCAGTTGATAACCCTAATGTGAACTTATGATGAATAATTAATATAGACAGACTTTACTTAGCTATCTGAGAACTTTAGGACATAAACAAGAACTCAAGAAGGAAGCAAAAAGGACTCTAAACTGCAAAAATGTATGTCACAAACTGTACTTTATAGAAATAATTTCTCCTCCCCCCCCTTATTCAAAGACTAATTTGCTCTCTAGAATTTGTGCAGGGTGAAGGTTTTGTTCCGGGTTTGCTAGCTTACAGTGATTGAGGGAAGAAACATCATTATGGGAAGGCATACTGGTGAAAAGTGATAACTGTTTTTCTAGTATCATGGAAAGAGGGAGGAAAAGTATAAAAAAAAAGATCTAAAATAATTCCTGCAGTCTAAAGGGGCCCATATCTCTATATATTAATATAGGAGCTGAGGGTGTTATGTCAACCCATAGGAAAATAATAGATGTTAGGTTTGCAAACACTACAGAAATCATTGAACCCAATGCCTTAATTTTTCAGATTAAAGAAAGGTGAGAGAAGTGAAGTTAAGTTGTGTAGGACCACAGTTGGTATCAGACCAAGATGAGAATAGATTACAGTTGTTTTAACTCTTAGCCCAGTGTTCTTTTAACTATCAAATTGTTTTACTTCAAAATTTGTGACCCTAAGTCAACAAGAAAAGGCTTAAATTACATTTTATGTACTCTGTATTTGAGAGAAGGGAAATAATTTAGTTCATCAGTTTGTTTGGTGCTTCAAGATGGGATGTGGCAACATTTTGTAGAGAGAAAGATAACTCTTAGCTGTCAAGAAAACTAGACAAATAACCTTATAACTAACAGTCACTTGAGATCATTTAACTCTATAGAAAAGCTTGAACTAGAATCCAGATTTTTGACTACAGTGTTTGTTCTACTATGTCTTCTTGTTTTCTATTCTCTGAGGGATCTGAGATACATCAGCAATAGCAAAAATCCCAAAACAAAATTTCTTCCATCAAATGATGATGCTGTTTGTCCTCTGTCCTTGAAGAAGACCATGACATCAAGGAGGTGATGCCATGACAAGCATATGAATTGGGTTTGAGTGAGGGGGTGCTGTACTAAGTCACCAGCCTCACTTTTTCCTCCAGAGCCATCTGGATCCAGTGGCCAGATATGGATCAGGATGACTGGAGATGTCCCTGGATTATGAGGCAATTAGGGTTATGTGTCTTGTGCAAGGTCACACAGCTGGTAAGTGTCATATGGATAGGATGTGTATCAAAGAGCTTTACTTACTGGGCTCTGGGAATATCTATGCCTTCTCAGGATTGTTGAGGGGGTAGGAACAAAGAGAGAGAGTGACAAAACTGGATATCAGGCAAATCAGGCAAGTAAACCCATCAAAATTGTACCATGTTCTAAGTACTGTGTTTAAAAATATTATTAATTCAGTAAGAGCAGACTGTGGAGCAGATTATGGATTCTCCTAGAGAAGAATTCTATAATTTGAAAATTGGAAGGTACCTTAATCACCACTTAATCCAACTCCTATTAAACTTAACCCATGAATACAAGCTTTGTTTTGTTTTTTGTTTTGTTTTGTTTTGTTTTTTGTTTTGTTTTTTGCAAGGCAAATGGGGTTAAGTGGCTTGCTCAAGGCCACACAGCTAGGTAATTATTAAGTGTTTGAGACTGTATTTGAACCCAGGTACTCCTGACCACTGCGCCACCCAACTGCCCCTCAACCCTTCAAGCTTTGTTTTAATTGTTAAACGTCAAACTTCAATTTATCCTCTTTGCTCCATTTATTCTATGCTCTTGGTTCTGTCAAATAAAGTTCAAATGGAAAAAAATCTAGTTCCTCTCCCTCATGCCAGACCTTCAAATGCTTGAAGACAGGGTTCAATGACCCCTGAGACTTTTCTTCAGACGAAATACACTCATCTTCATTCATTCCAGTAAGATAACTAATCTTGTGGCTACCATATACATATATATATATATATATATATATATATATATATATATATATATATATATATATATATATATTTAGCTTTATTTCTTGCATCTAGGACTTTTTTATGCAGTACTTTTGATTCTTTGCTTCCTATTTCCATAGCTGTGACCTTGTGATCTTATGCTAAGACTGTGGCAGCAACTTCTTGGTCTTCTCTCTTTCAGTATATTTTTTTATTCAGTTGTATGCCCAGCTAATAGAAGTAGCCTTTTCAAGCAAAGACCTTGTTTTTCTCTTGTTAAAGAATTTCTTCCTTGTTTTAACAAATCCAAGTTTCTCCCTATCCTTTAGGGGTATATATCATTTATGCACCTTTCATCTTATCTCCTGTTGTTACTTTTTCCAGACCTTCTCTTTAAGTAAAGCTAATTCACTTGCCATTATATGTATTTACTGTACATTTCTGTACTTATATATTTGACATTCCCTTTACTTAGAATACTATCCTGTTACCCTTTCCTTTTCCTTTAACTTCCTTAAAGTTTTCTATTATTAATTTCACCAGACCATATGCCTCTGTGTGTTTTAACATTTTTTAGAATCAGTTGTCTTTTTGTACTAAATTGTGTTATACTTGGTTTATATTTTGCCCTGTAAATGTATTTTCAGTTCATTTATATATTTATAATGTAGACACATATTATATATTCAACTCAATAAAAGCTTCTTGAAGGGAGGAGGGGGCTATATTTTCCTATGTTCTTTCATATCACCTACCATGGGTTTGTGTACAACAAATCCTTAGTAAAGCTAGGCTATCTTTTGTTATGCATCTCATTTGAATTTTTCAATCAGAGGTCAGTTAAAAAAAAAGGCCCCAGAAGGTTTTACATTTTTTGGTATTATTTTCCATTTCCATTTTAGAAGAGAAAAATTTTTTGCCGTATTTTTATATTTTTTGTCCCTTATGCAAGTTGTATTTATGACTGTGGGGGTTTTTATGTAACCATTGAATTCCTATATTTACAAAAAAATATGAAATAGGATTTTGCTTCCTTTAGGGGCTATTTTATGTTTCTTATACTTAAAGTTGTTAATTATGTCTTATCATTATTTTGTTTAAATTTATGGAGTAGGTGAAACTTTAGGCAACTTTTCAAGCAGTTTGTACTAATGAGTTTGGGTTTGTCTTGGCAGTTGACTGGATTGTTGCTGACATTTTGGCAATCAGACAGAATGCTCTGGGACATGTACGCTATGTTCTGAAAAATGGCTTAAAGTGGCTTCCATTATATGGATGGTATTTTTCTCAGGTAATTTTTTTTCCTTTATTGTCTCAAGTTTTGAGGTATTATTCTAGGTCCAGCATCTTATTTTAAACAAATAGTTTTATGATACATTTCTTTCTAAATGGTATATGTAGATGATTTGAAAGAATTTTGAAATGTTAGTAAGTTTAAAACTTTAAAATATATATAAAAGGTAAAAGTAATTGTGAAGGTATGATATTTAATGTAATGTTATCTTAATGAATAAAATGGTAAAGGAAAAGAATGCTCTATAGGATTATATGTCCCTGAGTAATCAGTTGCTTTTCCCTTGTTACCTGTCCATATTTTAATTTTTCCATCTTAAAAATTTCAGAGTGGAAAAGTTTTGCATTAATACCATGAATAATAGCTTTTTAGTTTGCGTCATTCATAAATTTAATTATCTCAGTTAAACTTATTTTTCATTTTTTATATTTCCAAACATATTTTTCATTCATTGTGCTATGCTATGTTTTCCTCTTTAATGATCAACATATACTTCCCCAAATTTCTTAATATCGAAACCCATATAATCTTACTGGCAAATAAAAGCAATTATGTGTGGTAAGTGAGCCACTGACTTCATCAGACTGGCAAAAAAAGGGGTCCATGACAAAAAAAGACTAAGAACCCTTGTTTTAATACTTACATTATAAAGCATGTGCAAAATATGTATTAAGAGAGAAACTTTTCCTCATTGAGAGTTCCCTACTCTCTTTGCATCCTTCCAAAAATGTATTTATGTGTTCCTCTACTGTGTGTGTATGTGTATGTATATTTTCAAGAAATAACTACTTTGGAACTTAAATCATAGGTTCATATTGTTAGTTATTTTATAACAGCTATTATCCTCATCTTTGATTGATAATTTAGTCACACTTATTGATAAAGCTAAAACTTTTTTTTATTAAAAGCTCCCAATATAATGGATATGTAAGCAGTTTCTTTGGAATTTGTTTTATCTGTATAGAATTTGACTAAAATAACTTTTTGGTCAGAAATAGAAAAAAATAAGGGAAACAACAGAGCCTGGGAATGAAGTCTTGCAAAACAAAACAAATTGTCCTAGACAGTAAGAATTATCTTAAGATTTTGGGACAAAATTGCCAAGATGAAAAAGAAACCTAAATAATTCACTAAATTTACTTTATATCAGTTTCGCCAATAATGCCTACTATTACACCAGAGTTTTTACTCACTTCTTTCTGATTGCAAGTTATTTTTATCTCCTTACTCAGTGCTTTTTAGCTCCTAAGTACAAAACTCCCATTCTTTCTATTTACCTTTTATGCTATTATATCATCCAAATTTGTGACATCAAAGTGTCAAAATTAAGAAACGTTTAATGATCACCAGCTGAAATTGAGTTTGCAAATAATACACTTGAGTTACCATAGTTTTGTCAATGAAATGTAAAGTTAATGTAGTTTTTAGTAGCCTCTTATATAGTTATGTTAATATTTAAAAAAGATACCTATTGATAATTAGTAGATGATGGTATATTTGTAAATTCTTTTGTTATTTTTGATCCAAAATGTGGGGTTTTCCTTTTGTCCTATGGAATTCTTTTCCTTACCCTTATTAATGACACTATTTTATATTTATATAGTGCTTTGTGGTTAAAAATATGTATGTGCATATGTGTGTATGGATGTGTATACACACACACATGTATACACCTGAAAACATACTTAAAACAACCCTGTGAAATGGTATCATAGTTAGTAATGATGTATTTAGATTATTTTCTACAGTTCTTTTTGGGCCTCTCATTTAATCTTCACAGCAATCTTGTGAAATAGGTATAGTATATTACATTTATTTAGCATTATGTACCAAGCATTGTGCTAAATAATGAGGTTAATAGAGAAAAGCAAGAAACAGTTACTGCTGTCAAAGAAGGTGCTATCAGTCTAATGGGAGAAACAACATGCAAAAAACTATGTACACACATCCATACATACATGATAAATTAGAGATAGTCTCGGAAGAAGGGACTGGGGAGGTGGGACATTAGCTGAAACTTAGAGGAAGCCAACAGAGTATAGGAGGGGGGAGTTGGGGTAAATCCTTATTACAAATAAACATTTAAATCAAGTAAAATAAATTCAAATAATAGTCACTTCCAAAAATATGTCTTGTATCTATTACCTCTTTGTCAGGAACGTGGATAGAGATCAGTCTTTTAAAAGTTTTTTCTTTGTAATTTTGCTATTTATATAAATTATAATGAAATTACTTCTTTTACCACTTCTTCCATTACAGTAACATTCCAGCACATTCATATACCACACTTTGCTCTTCTGTTACCTAGTTTAACATTAGGTTCAACTTCTTCCCTCTTTTATTTCCACTTTTATCCCCCCCCCTTCAAGATTAAGAACTGTTTTTTTTTCTTAAGAGAATTCCCTTTCCAGTGTTATCCCCCCCTCTGTTTCCCCCTTGTTTTTCTTTTGAGTTTGCTGTATTTCTTCACCAAACTTTATATGATAGTGCATATGTATTTAGCCTCCTTTTTTTGCTGATTGTGAATGAGTGAGGTTTATCTAATTCCTGTCTTCACTCCTTCCTCTGTGCTTATATGTTCTCATGCATTCCAGTTATAACAAATAACAAGTTATACACACGTTTTCTTTTTCTCTTTACTGTTTCCCCTCCTTTATTCTACTTTCTCACTCTCCTCTGAACTTCCTCTGAAGAGAAAGTCTATCTTAGGACTTTTTTTTTTTAATTTCTTCAGTGTCCTTTGAGAGATTAGCATTCTTGAAGTGACACTTTCCTTTTCCCCTCTAAAATACTGGTACTCAGTCATCCTACAACTCCTTCCAATCTCTCTGGACTAATTATATATTTCAGAGCTCCAGTTTAGAGATGTCTTTTTTTAAATCATCCTACAACTCCTTCCAGTTTCTTTTTTTTTGCTTGTTTTTTTTATTGTTTTTTGAATTTTACAATTTCTCCCCAGTCTCGCTTCCTTCCCCCCACAGAAGGCAGTCTATTAGTCTTTATATTGTTTCCATGCTATACACTGATCAAAAATTAAATGTGTTGAGAGAGGAATCATATCCTTAATGAAAAAATAAAATATAAGAGCAAAATTACATAATTACAAAATTGCATTTTTAAAAAATTATCCTTCTAGTTTCTTATATAAATTTACCTTTTTAAGTCTCTCTGGACTATTTATGTATTTCAAAATTCCTGTTTAGAGGTATCCCCCCCTCCCACAAATGCTTTCAAGTCCTTTCCTTTAAAAATCCATTTTTTTCCTCCTTTATATTGTAGTAATATTTATAGAAGTTATTCTAGTTCTGTCTTTTAGAATATTCTAAGATCTTATTTATGATATAACTTTTTTAGCCTTGTATGATCATTCTGAAGGTCTGCAGTACCTTTTCTTCGGAGGAGCTTTGCATTGTGGCTATAGCATTCCTGCGATTTTTCCTTTTGAAAAGACTTTCAAGAGATTATTGGTCAATTCCTTCCACTTTTACTTTGATCTCTGGTCTTAACAGACTTGGTCAGTTTTCATTTGTGATTTCTTGGATTTGTTGTCAAAGCTTTTTTTAAACTATGGTTTTCAGTGATTCTTAATTCTCTCTCCTTGCTTTGTTTTCTTCTTCAGTTGTTTATCTTAGCTATTTTAGTAGCCTAAACAATGAAGGCTAGAACTAATTTTTTAAAATCATGAACTATCTTAGAGTTGCTGCAAGCAGTTTTCCAGTTTCTATACAATGTTGGTTCATATAAATAGCAACATTGACATATTATCCAAAAAAAAGTTTACAAGTCCCTATGCTGCCTAAAAGATAAGACAAAGGTGTTAAGTTATTAAAAGAATGCTTTCTGTAGAGAAAGTTTATATCTTTAAAATACTATCCATTAATTTTTGCTATTTTCAATTTTTTAAAAGTCACTCAAAAGTAGCTAATCTTGGGACTTGTCTCCACTATAATAGCACCTATTCTTATCCTTAAAAACCACCCAATCCTGACTCCTTCAACTCTTTAAGCTACCAGCCTCTTCACTATCTAACAATTCCAAACTAGGTGTACTGGTCTTCAGTATAGTTATAACTTATGAATGATATTCAAAACAACCAGAGCTCAGATGGTATTAGAAAAATTACCATCACCCTTCAGCTTGATGCAGGCACTCCAGTAAGATTGTTTTTTAGCAAACTCTTCATAGGCTAAACTGTTCTAAGTTAGTGATTTTTCAGTAAGAACCCACCTCAAATCACCCCCCCCACACCCTTTTTTTTTTTGGATGGGATCAATTGAGTTATATAGAATAATCATGGGTGAGATATGACACATTATAGATCTTATTACAATATCTTTTCCCTACAAATCCATTCTTTTTGCAAATCTGCCTGTTTCTAATAACATTGCTCCTTTTCTTAGTCATTTGAATTTATAACCTTCCTGTCATCTTTGACTCCTCATTTTCCTTCATTCCATATAACTGGTTGGTTGCCATATCCTCTACTCTAGAGCCCAACTCTATTTTAGGCTCTTAACACTCATCATCTGGACTATTTGCATAAATATAATCAGGTTAGAGATTTATGTTAAAATATTTACTAGTAAGTTATCCTAGTTTCTAATCTATCTTTGATTCTGTGTGTTGGTTAATCTTTCTAGTGTTCTTATTTATAAAATAATGCCTATCATCGGATTGTTGTAAGACTAAGATGAAATATTTTGTGTAAAGCATTTTGTAAACCATAACACTGTATAAATATGGATTAGAATTACTTCTAATTATTATATTTTTAAAAGAACAAAGTTGGCTAAAAATGTCATTTACTTTATAGAGAACTTAATATGAAAATAATTCATCTGTAAGTATAAATAGAAGAAACACTGCTACTGACTAGAACTGAAAGATTTTTTTATTTAAGCCTTAAATTATTCTTTACCAGCCCATTTTGTTTAATACACATTATTTAATATATACTATAGAAACATATAATGTATTTGGCTATACATGAAATTGTTGATTTTAGAATAATATGCAAAGGATAGCTAAGAATTTCATAGTTCTGTCATCTTAAGAAACTTGTTTTATTGTTTTGATATATATACATATATATATACAAAATTTGATTTTTCTTCATTCTATCTTTTGTGTACTAAACATCTGAATCTTAAGATAAAATAATTTCTTTTTTAATTTTCTGTGTTTAAGCATGGAGGAATCTATGTAAAACGAAGTGCCAAATTTAATGAAAAGGAAATGAGAAACAAACTACAGAACCAGATGGATGCAGGCACTCCAGTAAGATTATGCTATATTCTCCCTTTATTAATGTAATTGTTATTTGCCTATAATCCACTATATTTCAATTGAAATATTTGAAAACCTTTTCTCAAATTAATGCAAATTTCATGTTGATTTTAATTGAGAGGTTTCACGTTGATCACTTATTCATTAGATAATTTCCAGAATCCTTTTTAGCTACAAATTCTGTGATCTTGTGCATTTTTGTTGTATGTAGATAAAATGTTAAACACAAAATAGATGGACAAAGATTTTATTCATTATTATGAAGATTAATGTGAACCAGTCAGTTCTGTAATTAGTATTAACTGTAGACATAACTAAAATTAACATTTAAGTTTTATCTTTTTTTTATTCAGTTTACAAATATATAGACTTAGTAAAAACTAAAACTAAAGTCTTTAAACACTAAACCTTTTTGTGTTGGTAAATTTTTTGGTTGCAATAATTGAATTATTTGAAAACTTAAAATATTCATAAATTTATAAAAAGAAAACAATTCATTTTCAGCTATATTTTATAATACATAATTTTCTATTTAAAGTCTCTTCAGAAACAAAGTTGAATAACTGAAATAGTTTGAAAATATTGACATTTTGATTTGTTCTTGATATAATAGTAAAATATAACTTTCTGTCCTGTTTACTCAAATTCAAGTGATAGATCACAGATCATTTTAAAGAAGATAATTTTGACAGTCTGGTGAAAAATAAATTTATAATGTTGACAAGTTTGTATTTTTTTAAACAAAAACCCTGTTATTACTGAAAGTTTTTTTTATTTATCGACATGAAAGTTTTAAAAATATTAATGTACTTGGTGTTGGAAACTTGGGAATTTCCTTTGAGGGAACTCCTTTACTAATATAGAGAAGCATCTGTTTTACAATATATAGTATTAGATAATTGCATAGAATACTATGAGACTGAAGCGATTTATCAAGAGTCACCAGAGCCAGTAAATATTGGAGGGTGAACTTGTACCCAAGTTTTCCATCTAATACCTCATAGACTATATATTAGTAAGTAAAATCAAAAGTTTTTTATTATAATTTAACAGAGCTAGCAAAATTGGTTTCTATATGTGGAGATACAAAATTACTACTAGTATTTTAATAGTAATGTGTAAAGTTTTTTTATTTAAGTAAGTTTTCTATTTTTTTTCTCTACCTTGGGGGGGGGAACCTAAATTGAATTTCTAGTTAATTTTTTCTAAGGAAAAGGCCTTTTATTATTGAATATCATTCATATTCCTTTCTCTTTAGTTTTGTTCATACTGAGTCATACCTTTGTCTCACTTGAAACAAATTTGATTATTCCTCAGCCAGAATTAATTGCAAGAAAATGATTTTGATGCCACTTTTTTTTTTTTTTGCAAGGCATTGGAACTAAGTGATTTGCCTAAGGACACACAGCTAAATAGTTATTAAATGTCTGAGTCCTCTTCATTCCAGGGCTGGTGCTCTATCTGCTGTGCCATCTAATGCTACTTTGTAAAGAAATGTTTCTTTTTTATTTTAAATGTATTTAGGGTTCAGTAGGGTGATTTAGTTAGTATGATAAAGTTTTATGAAAATGATACAGATTCAAGGGTATATGGGTTTATCAAAATTGAGATTGTGTGGAAAGAATACAAAATGATAGTCTGCCTGCTTCTATCAATGCTACCTGCTTTGACAAAACCATTTCAGGAAGATAAGACTTACTCTTACCTTTTCCTTTTATTGCACTCTCTACCTTAAGTAATATGCTATTGTTATAACATGTTCAATAATTTTAATACCTACCTCCCAGAGTTGTTGAGAGTTAAATAACACTTGAGGTTGTTGAGGGTGTAAAGCACTTAACGTACTAGTAGATATTTAATAAATGTTCTTCATAGTAGGTATTTGATAAATAGTAGGTATTGAATAAGTGTTCTTCCCATTTAAAATAGTAGGTATTTAATAAATGTTCTTCCCCTTTCAAAGTTTACTTTGTACTAGCCTGTGCAGATGTATTTCCACTCCTACATTCATTTATAAGTACATACATAAGTCTGTTATCATCAGACATAAGAGATGAACAGACTCTACTGATGTCACAGAGAAAGGTAGGATTTTGTTAGGATTTTGTTTGTATATATAGGCACATACACACACATCTTTTGTATATTGTTGATTAAGGTTATTTTTCCACAAGGAATTGATTTTCTTTTTTTTTTTTTAATTATATAAATATTTTGTTTTCCAATTACAATGTTGTTTTCTACCAATCATTTTTTTACAAGGTTTTGAATTTTACAAAGAATCCATTTTCATTAGTCTTTTATTTTAAAAATAATTTATAAAGAAAATGATTTAAACTTAGATTGGAAAGGTATTTTGGAGTTCCTTAAATGTTAAACTCTAGAGTTTGCATTTTATTCTAGAAGCAAGAAGGTTTTATGATCAGAGAAGCAATATGCTCAAATTTGTGCCCTGGGAAGATTATTTTAGTTGTATGGAGCATGGATGGATTAATGAAGGGGAAATATGGAAGCAAGGAGACTGATTAGAGGGCTTACTTTGTGGTAAAGGCAAGTACCAATAGGAGAGTCTAGATTTTGGTGATTGTACGAGTAGAGGGGATGCTGTAAAGCAACCTTATGGAGTTAGAATGGTTAGCCTTGGCTACTGACTTGATATGGACTTGTGGGCTAGCAATGATATTCAGTGCATGATTAATTCTTTTGCTTTGTTCAAAGGAAAATACTGGAGCTATTTCCATTTCCCTGATTGTTTTGTGAAACAAGTCAGAAATACTAGAAAAACAATAGGGAACTAAACTAATTGTTCTAGTCTAAATCTAGTCTTAATATTAATTAGATGGATATTTCTAACCTCTTCTTTCTGCCCAAGTGAAAATTATTCTTCTGATTCAATTTTTCATGGACCTTTGGTAGATTGTAGTTATTTGTGTATATTTCTTTCCCTTCTTGAGTTACACTTAAGAGCAGAGCATGTGTTATATTTTTTTTTGGCATTCTCAGCTGAAGAAACATTCTAGAGAGGTTTGAGTGAATTAATCAGTTAGAGTAGAAAGTAGCAGAAACATGATTTTAAACCTTAAAAAATTTTTTTTACTCTAATTATGGGTTTCTTTCCATTATAAGAATATAATTTGTTCATCATTGAACTCAGATAAGTTTTTAACAATACCAACTATTATATTCTTGTAGTTGACCTCAGGATTGGATGATTTGTTATTACCTAACCAAAACAGGGGAGTCAAGTTTTGTTTGGTGTTCATAATGATAATTCTGAAATATAATAAATTTCCTGAAATTTCTCCTTAATAATGAAAATATATTTAGTATATACATATGTATATGATATGATACATGTAGAAATGTCTATTTCTTTGACAATTAGTGTGTGTGTGTGTGTGTGTGTGTGTGTGTGTATATATATATATATATATATATATACTTTTCCACACATGATAATGCTGTCAGAGTATTACTGTTATACTGTGTATTTAGGTAAAAGTATACCAGAAATTTTTTAAATATAATATACTATTTTATTTTCATGTCATTTGGAGAATATGTCAAAACTGGCTTAATTCCCTCATGTTTTCTAATGTGTCTCATACTTTTAGGTAACATAAGATATTCAGTAAAGAAGGGATAATATGCTAAAATACAAGTTGAAGTTGGCACTCTAGAATAGCCATTTTCTTCTTCTAGACTACTGCTTCAGGATTTGAAAGGGATTTTCTACCTGTAATTACTATAATCTTGAATGTCAAAAAAGAACCTTTGCCTTGGGTTGACTTATGCAACAGTTTGTTTAGATGGGTGGTAGATGATCTAACTTCTAGATCACAATTAAATTTTGCTATTACCCTTAATCCATTTACCTATGATTAATCTATTTCTTCCTCCTTCTAATCCCCCCACCACCACCAAAGGCCTTGTGCCTTCAACCTATTATATCCCACCTTTGAGCAATTTTTCTTTAGGTTAGAGTAATATGTCTTAATATTTTCAGTTTTTACCAAAAAGTTTTAAAAATACTTGATTTTCCCCAGTTACACGTTAAAATAATTCTTTAACATTAAGTTTTGAGTTCCAAATTTTATCCTTCCTTTCCTCCTTACTTATTCCTTATTCATCCTCCTATATAGCAATCCAGTATATGCAACCATTTCCATATTAGTCATTTTGTACAAGAAGACTCATAACAACATGAGATATACATCAGCAGAGGCAGAAATATTGAATTATAAGAAACATTTAAAATTCATCAAAAAAGTCATATTCTTCATGAATTTTCTCAACCTTTCAGAAAAGCAATTTGGAATGATAAAGAAGTGATGAAAATATTTCTATATCCTTTGATCTGGAGTTATTACTCTTGTTAGGCATACCTCCTAAGGAAGACAAAGAGAATATAGTCATAAATATTTATGGCATGGTTTTTTTATCGTAACAAAGTAGATGTCTATTGCATGATTTTTTGATGACTGAGTAAAATCATGATACAATAATGATACAAGATTGTGATGGAAAGCAGGAGAATTAATATAGAATTAAGTAACCAGAATGGACAGAAACAATAAGCAAAATAACTATAGCACTGTAAATGAAAAAGAATAACTCCCCCAAATCATTGAAACTGAATGCTATGTCATATATCTACATATACTGTTAAACTAGTATGATGTTGCTTAGTTTTACCTGTAATTTTTTCTTTATTCTTTGTTATAAGGGATGACTAGTGGAGAGAGATATTATGAAATTAAGACAATTAAAATACAAGAAATTTAAATGACTATATTGATGTTGGATTGGTGTCCTTCATAGTTGAAAGACCTTGCCATCATATGAATGATGGATGACTTGCACTTTATGTTAAGGATAGTGAGGACAGTATTGTGCAAGGGCATCCTTCTCACAAATTATTCCAGAGCCTTCTTCACCCCACTGGCTTCATCTAATAGGAAACAGAACTTCTGATGATGGTCTGGATATAGTGTGTCTGGAGACGTTGGCCTTTTTGGATAAGGTCTTTCCCATGTTATTGAGGCACCATGTTATTATCATAACACCAGGTAGAGCTACAGTATGGTAATGTTATGGTGACAAACATACTACGTTATGGTAAAGCTAACCTGTTCCATGTTCTGATCTGAAGTATGATGATTTTATGGTGATAGTTTTTTTGGCATTATGGTAAAGCTAATCTTTCTTGAAATTTATAATCGTCAGTATGATACAATTTAGTGACAAGTTTTCTACAAAGCTAAACTCTTTCTCTCAGAGGTCTATGCTGCTTAGCTCTGCAAATATTATTCTTCTGAGTTTGAGCTCACCAGACACCAGCAGAACTGCTATGCTTTCCAAGGTATAGGCCCCCTCTCTTGGGGCCAACCCATTCCAGTGTGACTTACAAAGGAGCCTACTAGCTTTTCCAGATTTGCACACTGGGCACTTTTCAGCACCTTTCTCTGCTTCTCGGAATTTGAGATTCTCAGTCTGACTCCCTTGGTTGAGGTCAACTTGAGACCATTGCCCAATCCTTCAGAAAAGTGTTCACTTACCTTTCAGTACTGATTGATCTTTGTGAAATACCTGTATTAATCAAACGGAAAGTGATACTTTTGGAATGGTTGAATATAATAATCCACTTAACATTTTTCTAGATTGAAATCTGAAATTCCTGCCATAAGAAGATTTTTATTGAGCTTGAGAAAAATATATAATTTTGCTAGTGTTTTGAGTAAGAAAAGCAGATTTATCCCTCTAAACTCCTTGCAGCTGCTATTTTCCCCCCAAAAGTTCTCTTTTACATCAGTTTTGTGTAATTTATATTTCATTATGGTTTGTTTATGTCCACATATGCATAATTCATTGCCTTTTGAGTAGGTGATCCTCACTTTTACTTGTTGAAGATAATAGAATTGAATTCTTGCAGTATGCTAGAACATATTCTTTGTTCCTTTTGGGGGGGGGTTTGCAAGACAATGGGGTTAAGTGACTTGCCCAAGGACACACAGCTAAGTATGTATTAAGTGTCAGAAGCAAGTCTTGACTCCAGGGCTGGTGCTCTATCCACTACACCATCTAGCTACCGCTCTAGTACTTGTTCTTAAAAGGGATGGTTGGTAAACATCTAGAAAAGGAAGTAATGATCACAGAGAGATGGCATAGCTGTAAAGGTCAGGGCCTACCCACTTGATCTTTTATTTTTTTGACAAGGAGACTAGATTCTATCAAGGGAATGCTATTTTAATCAGATATTTAAAATTTTTTCTTTGAACAAATTTATTCTCCTCCTACCTTCCTTACTGGAAAAAATAAAACAAAATCCTTGTGACAAATATATATATACATACATATATATATATATAGTGACTCAAATGTAATTCCTGCAAAATATATAAAATATAAATATATATATATATGACATAATACAAAATATATCCTTAGCTATACTCTCTCTGAGAGGATGTTTTTATGTGTAGTCTGAAAGCAGTTGGTCATTGTTTTGAACAAAATTCAAAACTGTAGAATTAACTTTACAATATTGTTACATAGTTCTGCTCATGCAAAAAATTATTTAAAGTATTTGTTTATCAAGCTATTCTTTTTTTCAAATTTTTTTTTAATCGGGCTATTCTTACACAAATATAGAGACTGGCTTAGTGATCCAAGTATTATGAACCCTTTTTTCAGTATGGTAAAACCTATGAATCCTCCTTAGAATAATGTTTAATGTCCACCAATTGGGGCATGTCTGAATAAATTGTGGTATATGTATGTGATGTAACACTATTGTTCTAATAGAAATCAGGACAGATGGAATTTCACAGAAGCTTGGAAAAACTTGCATGAATTGATGCTGAGTGAGATGAGCAGAACCAGAAGACTATTGTATACCCTAACAGCAACATGGGGGTGATGATCAACTTCAATGTACTTGCTCACTCCATCAGTGCAATAATCAGGGGCAATTTTAGGGTATCTGTGATGGAGAATACCATTTGTGTCCAGAGAAAGAACTATGGAGTTTAAACAAAGATCAAAGATTATTATCTTCAATTTTTAAAAAGTTTTCTTACGTACTACATAATTTTGTTATTTCTAATACTGTAATTCTTCCTCAAGAATATGTTTTTTCTCTCAACACATTCCATTTTGATCAATGCATATCATGGAAACAGTGTAAAGATTATTAGGTTGCCTTTTGTTGGGAAGGGGAGGGAAGGTGGGGGGGGAAATTGTAAAATTTAAAACCTTAGAAAAAATGATAGGTAGAAACTACTATAGTATATAATTGGAAAGCAAATATATTTATATAAGTTAAAAAGAATAATATTTAAAATTCATAAAATAAGATACATAGGATTACAGAGAAAAACAATTATGTTGAAATGGTTAGCAAAATGTGCATTTTTAAAAAGTTCATAGACTTTAGGCTGAGATACTTGACTTTGTAAGCTGAGTAGACAGATTAGTTGAGTGTGCTGCTGGAACCAAATGCTGTGTAATTTTATTACACATTTTGAAAAAATTATCTCACTTCATTGGAGAGGTAGAAGACTGTGTGTGTGTGTGTGTATTTGCCTACAAGATATTCTATTCAGTTTTTTATCAGTGACATATACAAAGGAGTAGATGATATACTTGTTAAATTTTTAGATGAGACAAATCTAAGAAGGATAGTTTAATGTATTGGATTTCTGAGTTAGAATCTCAAAAGCAAAAATACTTAAAATAGGGATATAGAGTCTTATAACTTGGTTTTAAAAAAAACAAGCATAAGATCATGTGGTTGACTAAATTTTTTTAAGGTCTGGAAATATTAACAGCAGATTCATTAAGAGTCATATGGCAGTTAAGAAAGCTAATAATGGGGTTAAGTGGCTTGCCCAAGGCCACACAGCTAGGTAATTATTAAGTGTCTGAGATTGGATTTGAACCCAGGTACTCCTGACTCCAGGGCCAAGTGCTCATCCAGCTGCGCCACCTGGCCACCCCAATCTTAGGCCATATTAAGAGAAGCATAGTGTGAAAGCTTTTATTCTTCCCTGTTCACATTGTAGGTAGACTATCATGATCACTTGGAAAGATATTTGTAAAGTGAAGGAGAACAACAGTACGGGAAAAGTTCTTAAGTTTATGCCATATGAGCATCAGTTTAAGGAATTTATTATACTTAGTTTAGAAAAGAGAAAATTTAAAAAGAAGAAGTAAGGACTTGATAGACTTCAAATTTTTGAAAGTCCAGTAGAAGACTGATAAGACTTTGCTTTTGATCTCAGAGGGAAGAACTAGACTCTATGTGGCAGTTACAAAGAGGCAAGTTTAGACTTGCTATTTAAACATAAAAAGTTTCAAAAGAAGCACAGCTATTCAAAAACAGATTGCACTTCATGAAGTTATAGTTTACATGCCTATTAATGTGGTAGTGTGGGAATTGCGTGAACCATACTGACTTCATTTTGTGATTCTAATTTGGAGCTATCTCAGTTCCCTTTCTATTCAGTTATGGATCTAGTCTACTTTTTGTCTTGTGAGGAAACTAGTTGGAATTGTGAGAATACTTATTTTTCACTGTTTGAACTTAATCCCAAGTGGCTAGGAAACTGAACCACCTCTACTCAGAGGTTACTTAATAGACAATTAAGGACCAGGGTATGCTGAGGATTTATACAAGTACTTTTCTCACAGTTATATAACTCAGGCAATCCATATGTCTTATCTAAAAATTGGCCCTATACTGCTGGTCATTTAGTTATTGTTTCTATTTTCTTTTGATTGACCATAGACACTTTGGGGAGTGCCCCAGTCTTTCTGATTCCAGGGAATTGTATATGTTCATTCTTCCTCTCCCAACTTCATTTAGAAATGATTGCCTAATTTTGCATTCTGCTTTATTATTCTCTTTTAATTGGTCTTATTTGATTGTTTCTAATTTTTTAAAGAATGTGTCTCAGTTCTATCTATATTCAGCATCTTTGGATTTAGGATTCCATTGTCCAATTATACCTGTTTTGCTAATAAATTGTGCAGACTCAGATTGCTTTTCCTTACTTATTATTAATTATCTATCACAGTTTAAAGGATTTTGGGGGGGGCAGGCTTGACTAAAGTACCCTGATATTTTGTAATATTTATGAAACTACATAGATTGCAATAGATTAGTATTAATTATGCATGCTTCTTTCTCTGTCATATCTCTTATATATTTTATAATAATGGATTGTGTAGGAAGTACAAAAGTAGTTTCCCCTTTTCCTTTGTTCCATGCAAGCATTTAACTTGTTGCTTTTCTACATACTTCCTCATTTGGTATTAAATGTTAAATGTTTTTAATACCAGATTATGTGACTTAGTTCTGTGTTAGTATCTGGAAAACATGTTAAACAAATTATAACTTGGGGGGCAGCTGGGTGGCACAGTAGATAAAGCACTGACCCTGGAGTCAGGAGGACCTGAGTTCAAATCCATCTAGCTGTGTGATGCAAGTCACTGAACCCTATTGTCTTATTAAAAAAAATTTTTAAAAAATGTTGTAATTTGGGATTGAACTAATTGAATTGGTATTGAAGTCTTTTTGTTGGAAAAAAATCAGTTGTAGAGAGCAAAAGTCATCTAAAGAAATAAAGACATAAATATAATATTAACATATTCTGGCTATCCATCACTTTTTATACACATTATAGTCCATTTTCTTTTAAGCTTATACCTTTCTTTGATAATATCGATTATTCTGATAATGAGATCCATCTAAATAGGAGTTCATATCCTCCTCAATTCTCCCTCTAATTTAAATAGGATTTTTCATGGTATTTCCTAGGTCCTTAACATATTTCATTTTTATTTTCATCTCTACATCTTTTTGCTAATATATAATGTGACACACTATATGTATATATGTAGTCCAATTTTTGTTTAAATAGTCTAACCAAATCTAATAAATTTCATTCTGAATTTCTCACATAATCCTATACCTTTAATAAAACTTGGATTTAGATTTTAAAGAGAATCCAATAATATAAAAATATTTCTTTGGCAAATGAGCAAATATCAAATATCTTTTTTCAAATATTCCAAAGGATGAAAAGAGCAAAATATATCATATGAACTCTCTTCATTCCTATGATTCATTGTGCTGTGAATACTGGTAAATTGAAAGAACTGTCATGCATTCTCTGTTTTTGACACATTTGGAGACTGTAAGCCACCTCTGGAGGCCAGTGTAATTTCTGTAGCTATTCTAGGTCTCACATTAAATTAGGGATTAAAAGAAATCTGAGTTTCCTCTTTCTAGCTGCCTTTATTTCTTTTTGTTTATCTAAAAAGGAAGAGGATCAAGTTTAGGATAATTGACTACTCCAGTAACATCTAATAATGATTTCTCAAGTCTAGCTTCTCTACTTAAAGGTATACCTACTTTTGGCTACTAGATTTGTTCCTGAAAATTTGTTTAAATTGAATCATTCTAAGTAGAGTAGAGCTTTTTATTTGCCTGGAGTTCTGTGTTGATGCTTTTTGTAAAGTGAATAATTTAATTTATATTGCATTCAAATAAAGATTTTATTTAAGTTGTATTTGCATGTGATGATTTTAAAAAAACATTAAACATCTTAAAATAGTCTAAAAGTGATAATCAAAAAAGTGTGACAGTGTTTCATGCTAAATCTTGAGTTAATGAAAAAAATATTGCTAAGCCCTTCTGTCCTGCCAAAGAATTCATGATATTTAATGAATTTTATATTATATATCAGTCTTCATTGACTTTTTCGCATGCTTACTACTGTCCTTGAAAATTTACATAATATGTAGAAAGAATGTTGCTCTTTTTTTATTTGAAAAAGTTCTTTTAGGTTTAGATGGGTTGATATATTTTCTTTGTTTAAAATGGCATATGTATTTCTTTCACAGATGTATCTTGTGATTTTTCCAGAGGGAACAAGGTACAATCCAGAGCTAACAAAAGTTATTTCAGCTAGTCAAATATATGCTGCTGAACAAGGTAAGTTGAAATTTAAAATTTCAGTGTTTAATTTCAGAATTGATTATAACAAGTTGTTTTCATAATTCATTTATACATTCTCATAAATTAATTTTCTTGACTATGCATGCTCATGTGCATGTACACATACACATCCTTTCTCTATGAACTACATTTTTTCATATATATTCTCTGATACATGTTTAATTCAGCATTTATTAAGTGCAAATGGTGGGAAAAAAAGAAACAGATACTCATCTGTAGAAATGATCTTATATTCTGTTGTGGAAAAAACATACCTAAATAACATTAAGTATACAAAGTTATTTATGTAAAGTAAAAAGTACTAATTATCTGGATGTGAGGAAGAGGGGGTCCTTCTAAGCATGGGAGAAAATTGCATAAAAATGACATCACCTCCACTATCATATCCTCAAAACATAACCTCAAAATTAGATGCTTTTATTAACCACATTTTACAGATGAAGACCCTGAATCAGAGATTAAATGATTTGCTCACATTCACACAACTAAAGCTGTCTGAGGATGGATTTCAGTGTAGGATTTCTTGAATCCAGGTCCAGTGCTTTTATCTATTGCCTCAACTAGATGCATATAGAAGGTGAAATATTTGCACAGACAAATTTAAAAATAGGGAAATTTGACTAGAATGGTATGTAAGAGGAACAAAATGTAAGTAGAATAATAGTTCATAACCTAGTTATGATAGGCTTAATATACCAAATAAATGATTTTATATTTTATTTAGAAATAATTTATTTTATCGTAGAGGCAATATTAAGAATGTGGACGATTTGGACAATGTATTGGTGTGGAAAATAACTAGAGGAAGGAAGTTATTGTAGAAGTCCTTTGAATTGTAATGAAGGCCTGAAATAGGGTGGTTATGGTTTAAGGAGAAAAGGAAGTGGATGCTAGAGATATTATGGGAGTATAATAAGATATGACTCAGCAATTAATTTGGTTTTGCTGGAATGATAAGAGAGTAAAGAGGTGATAGACGAGATGACTGAAAGACTAGGAGTATCTTTGATAAACAGAGGAAATCTTGATTTAAAGGAAAAGTTAATGAATTCTGTTCAGGATTTTCTGAGTTTCTAATAATTATAACAAGAATAAGAAGCAGAAAGTAGTTAGGTGAGCTGTTTAGAGTCATACAACTAAGAAATGTCTCAGGTCTTATTTCAACTCAAAATTTTTCTGATTTCACTATCTTTTGTGCCACATAGTTGTCTATCCAGTAAACAGTTAGGAATTTGAAATTGAAACTCACAAGAAAGAAATATTGTTGTGCTAATGGATCTTTTGGCTTTAGCAAAGGTCTTCTTTCTAACTCTAAAGCCATAACATGATTTTAACCCAGTTTTATGGATTAGAACATTTCAAAATTCATACCATTGTGTGGTACATTAGATGTCTTGTTAATAGTTAAATAATATTTGAGTACTTAGTATATATCTCTTATACTCTGTATGCTAGGTGGTGACAGATGAAAATAAAATATTAATGTCCTTGGGCCAGCTCCAATTGTCCTGAGTTGTATCTTGCCACTGGACCCAGATGTGTCTGGGTGAGGCTGGTGACTTTGCACTGTCCTGCCTCTCTTAAATCCAATTCACTTGCAGGTCAAGACATCAACTTTCTGGTCCTTTTCTAGATTAAAGGACAAAGAACTTTAATTTCTTTATCAAGGACTTTTTTCTTCACGGAATTTAAATTCTAGGAAGTAAAATAAAGTATATAAAATTGGTGAAAAATAAGAACAATATATCATAATGTAAAATACCTGTAAAAGGAAAAAATAGGGAGATCAGTGGGTCTAGTGATATCATGGATGAGTTTGTTTTAATATTGAAGATACGTCATTGATATGCAGACATTTTGTATAGTTGACTTATTTTTAAAGAAATCTCTATTCCCCCCCCCACCTTACCTCAAGGAAAATGCAAAGTAAAATTGTACTTTTATATATTTACTTTTCCTTGTCCATATTTCTTACAAATTTGTTAAGCTTAAAATCTTGTTGAAAAATTGATAATTCATCCCATCACTAGTTTTTTTTTCCCTATTGGGAATACCTTTAATGACAATAAATGCTATACATCATGTATTGATGATACCTAGGGTACATAATCTGGCAAGGGAAAATTTTGGAAAATAACTTTGTTCTAATACTACCTCATATGAATCGCCTTTCCTAGTGTTTTCACTTGTGCCTCACTCTCAAAATTACCTCTTATTTATTTTGTATATATTTGCACAATTTTATGCAGCACATTTCATTAGAATGTTCGCTTAAGGAATTTTATTTATTTTTAGGGTAAATAATTTATTAAATGATCATAAAGGATATTTTCTTACACCCAAATAAACTAAACATTAAAATTAATTTTAAAAATTAATCACATTTTGCTTAAACTTTAAACAATCAGATATGGAAAGAAAATTTTTTTGGAAGACATTATTCTGCATATACCTAAGCACCCCGAGCATCAAGAACCCTAGGATGTTTCCTTTTTTATCTTTGTATTCCCAGTAATTGTCACACAATACAGACTTGAGAAATGCTTGCTAATTGATTATCCAGTTTAGCTTTATTTGATTCAAATGCTCTGTGGCTTCTATAGCAGATAAATATCAACTAAACATGTGACTAATCATTTATTTTGCCGTATCACAAAGGTTTGGTTATCAGAATTTCTGGATTGTGTTAATACCAGTTGTATCTGTAATGTGATTCCGTGCAATAAATCAAAGAATTTTGGTATAGTATAGTATTAGTATTGTAGTTTAGTATTATAGTGTAGTGTAGTGTAGTGTAGTGTAGTGTAGTGTAGTGTAGTGTAGTATAATAATGGTATAGTTATATATATATATATATATATATATATATATATATATATATGAATTTCTTCTCACCTCCCTCCATTTTAAACATGCAGCATATATGTCAAGCAGATTTTATTTTATTCAGATTAGTCAGTAGATTCTTCTCTTTGCATAAGATGTTTTCTGTTTCTCAGTTCTTAATTTGTTCTTCAAATTCTGAAAAATTTATTATTTTAGCAGAAATAGTGGATTTGTTAATTACAACTTACTTTCCTTTTGAAGTGTATAATTCAATGTGCAATTTTAAAAGTTGTTCCTGACTGTGATTCCTACTGTGTATATTAAAAATTATTTAATGACCTTTTCTTTTACTTTCTTTTTCGGGAGGGGGAATAGGGTTTGTTTTTCATATCTCTACATCCCTTCTTTCCCTCTCCTTGTTCATAGGGAAAAGAAAAAGAAAAGCAAAACTTATTTTCAAAATACATGTTAGTCAGTCAAAATAAATTCCCATATTGGTTATGTCCAAAAAGATAGGTCTTATTCTGCAACTTGCCCCTACCACCTCCCTGTAAGGAGGTGAGAAACAATTTTTTACAATGGTCTTCTAGAATCCAAATTGGTCATTACATTTATAGTGTTTTAATCTTTCAAAAATTGTTAACATTTGCAGTATTGTTGTTATAAAAATTAGTCTTCTGGTTTTGCTTGTTTCAATCACTCCAAAAATGGAAGTCTTTTCATTTCTCTGAAGCCATCCTTTTCATCATTTTTCATGTCACAATAATATTTCATTATATTAACATGCCATATTCGTTTACCCAATTCCTCAATTATTGATGAACTTCCCCTTAGTTTCCAATTCTTTGCCTCTACAGAAAGACCTGATATAAATATTTGGTAAGTGTTGTTCATATGATTTTAACTATATTGGAATTATATGCAAAATTTAAATTTTATATAATTTAAGTTTCCCACTTTATCTTTTTGATCCTTCTTATTTTTTTGGTTATGAACTCTTCTATTAGAAATCCTGAAAGAGAATTTTTTCCTTGCTTCTGTGGTAAATGAGATTTTTTATATCTAAGTCATATCTGTTTGAAGTTTATCTTGGTGTATATATAGTGTGAAATATTTGTCTGTACTTAACTTCTGACTGATTGCTTTCAATTTTACTATTCAGCCTTTGTCAAACGGTTAGGCTAATAAAGACCCTTACCCAATTGTTAGAGGTGTTTTAAGTTTATTAAATACTTTGCTATTATACTCATTTGTTGCGGTGCAGCAGCAATTCTAAACAAATCAACTAATATTTATCTTATACTTTAGTTGGAAAATATTTTGCAAATATCACTTTTCCTCATACCAGCTCTAGATAAAATTTTTAAGATTTCTGGTGCCTGTTCATTTTTGCCTTTATTTCATGTTTTATTTTTCAAAAACAAATTTGGCCAGATTTGAGCCTTCATATTGGATATATAGCATATTCTTTTCAGTTAAAATATGAGAAAAAACTGTTTTTAAAAGATGTTTTGATAACTTTTACTTATTAGACTGTACAATTTCAATCAGAAAACATGCATGAGAATACTGAGGCCTCAGACTTCAAGGAAAAATTAATAATAATGACATAAAAAACTTTCAAAATTTATTGTAATAATTATCTCAGATTATTTTATTCTATAGATATTTTAGGTATTTTTGCATATACATATTGTTGACATAAAATCCCTTCATTGAATGAATGATAATTTTGATCTATTGTGATTTTCAAAATTGAGAATGTATTTGATTTTGAAACTTCTAAGAGATTTATGACTCATAGTCTCTTAAAGGGTAAACTGTTTAATTTCTATGTAACTATTGCTTTTCCTATTCATTTTCTATAAAATTGAGACTTGTTCCTCTGCACAATATATATGACCCTAAAATATTACTCAATCTTGAAATCAAAATAAACTTTTAAAAATTATATCTTCTTTTTAGATTATTATCTCAAAATATTTGCATAACTAATCACTACAACATAGGATCATTTTTTTTCTCTTTGGGTCCATATAATTAAAAACCAATATCAATGGCACAATTAAACTAAATACCTAAGACCAGGAAGTCATTCACTTCAACATGCATTAAGTACATACTGAATGATAAGTGTGTACATAAAGAGTGAAAAAAGCTTTTTAAAATAGAGATAGGAAATAAAAGGGTTTTTTTGGGGGGGGTATATAAGCTCAAGATTGCATTCCAGAGGGAATAAAATTGGTTAATAAACTAATTATAAAAGTATGTATAGGTGATTTCAAATTGGAGAGGACATTTAGACTCAGGGATGGGAGAAGGCAAGAGGTAGAATCAGAAAAGTACTCATGTATAAGGTGACAACTGAACTGAGTTCTGAAGGAAACTTGGTATTTTATAAGGTAGAAATAAACAGGGAAGGAGTACATTCTAGATATTTGCTGAGGTAGAGAGACAGGGGATGGAATATCAAATATATGGGGAAAACCTAGTAGACTTTTTTGACTAGATTTGGAGAGAGTGCATGAATGGAAGTTATAAGATAAATGATTGAAAAAAAGTAGATGGGAGTCAGATTGTGATCCTTTCAATGCTAGGCTGAAAGTGTTTATATTTTATCCCACCAACTAGAGAGGAGCTTTAAAGATTTTTTTGAATAAGGGATGTTTAAATATTTGTTAGATTCACTGATGCTTCCCTTGATAGCAGAAAAAAATTCCAAGTGCTTATAAGATAAAATGTCTTAACAATGGAGGGAAAAAGGAAGAGTTGGAATAAGTCAGTAGGTTTTCTAGACAAAAGGTGAAGGTGAAGCAGGTAAAAAGAGTGTGATCTTGCCAACTTGTTAGCAGCAGAGGCATACTGTCCAAAATGCGACCCCCTATGGGTTTACTAAATGCTTTGATAAATGAAGCTAAGCTACCACAGAGCTTTCACTTAATGACAAATCAAAATATCTGTCATTCCAATAAAATCTTTTAAAAGTAAGATTGGACAGCCCAGCCCCGCATTAGACTACTTTTCCCCTAAGTTGTATGCTGTTTTCTTCAAAATATATGCCTCATAAAAACTGAAAAGTAGTTATTAGTATAACTTTCAAAATCTATGCCTCATAAATGGTGACAAATAGTTATTAGTATAAGTGAAAATAAACAAGTTAGTATATTAATGAAAATTCATAAAATAAATCCTCATATATAGAGAACTAGATTAAAAATAAAAAGTAATAGCACTAGAAGAAAAATGCAATAAAACCTAGAGTTCAGAACAGTTCTCCTATAAGATGGTACTTGAATTACACCTCGAATAAAACTGAATTCTTAGAGATGCACATGTGGATCAAATGTGTTCTGAGCATGGAGGTTAGTGTAAAGTCACAAAAATGATCATTGACATGTTGATTTTAGGACACAGCTAGTAGGAAAGTTGACCAGAATGAAGAATGTTTTACAAGTAGTAGTATGAAATTAATCTAGACATTAAGTGGGAGATAGATTATGGAGGATTTTAAATACCAGATTGAAAATTGTGTATTTTATTCTAGAGGTAATAGGGAGCTACTGAAAATTTTTGAGTAGATAAAATAATCTGATGTAGTTTATAGAAACATGTATTTGGCAGCTAATAGATTAAATAGAGAATCAGAATTCGGTTAGGAATTTATTCCATTTCCATATCACTTCTCCCATCTCTTCTCTTGTTAACTCACCCAGCCTCTGTTCTAGTTCAAGTCCTCATCTCTAGGATGTAGAGTTCTTTGAGTGGACAGATGGGAGAAATAATATGAAGATGGAATTGATGAGGTTTGACTGACTTGATTGAATATGAGAGTTCGTTTGGGAGAGAAATCATTGAAGGGTAAGATTTAACAGAAAAAAAGTAAGCTTGGTGTAGAGATGGTTTGTTTTCTTAAGTATGAAAAGTTGAATGGGCATTCTACCTTTTTAGTATGATTTTAATATTATTGACTATTATTATTATACTATTAACTAATATTAACCTAAATACTCATTTAAAAAAACCCTTAATCTAATTTTTGTTATACCCATGTGAAACACTTAGAAATTGTATTTTGAGAGATAAGTAATCAAGTTAGCTTAGCACTTGGTAAGAGTCATAAAACTAGTTTTTGTCAGAGTCCAGGGTAAAATTTTAGTTTTGAACTATTCTGGCTATTTTTTATTTGATCATCTATTTTATTTTTGATAGGTAGAATTATGTTAGAAACTTCCAAAGATAATTGCATGAACACTTTGTCAGGGTTAAGCCTTAAATGCTAGTTTGTTGAAATTTCTTATCTTTTCCAGTTTATTTCTCAGTGACCTGTATGTTTTTCCCCTACTAAGCATAAAGGAAGTAAAGCTATCTGGACAGTATAATATACAAAAACATGTTCTGGTTTTTTTTTCTTTCCCCTCTGACATGACAAGTAACACTAATCTATTAATTTTTCTTGAATAGAGTTGAAAACAATTGCATATGATTTTTAGAGCACGAAATGACTTATCTTTCCTTTCTGACTCTTGTTAATTTCTGTGAATGTATATATACATTCTTTATACATATGTACTATTCTGTATACACTTGAATTCTTAGTTACTTCCTTTGATTTGTATTTTGTGAATGACCAAATATATTTTGTATAGTTATTTAACACAAGGTTAGGTCCTGTTTCAGTGAGAAATTTCCAATTTAAAATAGGAACTTTTCTCTGTTCATCAAACCAGGGAGTACCCAACATTGTTCAAAATCTTAGTTATTATTACTAAATACATTCTATTTGATATACACGTTATGTAGATTTTGTCTTTAAAGATGTCAGATGCGGTAAAGGCTAATTTTATATTTCATGAATTTAAAAAAAATAGTAGCATTGTTCTAGTTATTTTAGAAGTTTATTATAAAGAAGAAAATGAACCTTGGGAATCAACCACTGCTGTGTTTCAGTATGTATATACTAACTTTCTTCTTGTTGCTTGTTATTGTTATTAATTTTTTAAATAATCCATTCATGTTAGGTCTATCCAATGACATGAGTAGTCTACCCAACACATTCTGCTATCACTTCTTAAACACATTGTAGTCCATCTTCTTTTAAGTTATACCTTTCTTTGATAGTATTGATTATCCTGCTTCTTCATAATTTATTGTCTGTAATATATTTTAGCCAATTCCCAACCACCAAGCACCACTCCATTGGCCTCTGGGTGGCAGTCATCTGTAATTCTTTGGAGATGATGATATTCTGCAACTAGCATTCCTATATTATCACTGAAAGGATATTGATATTAAAAAAGATGGACATTTATTTCAAGTACACATTTGAACTACATTCAGACACGGCACACATTCACATGGACACAGACAGACACACATACATACAAAAAACACACATTCTTCAGATTGTTTATCCAACTGTATTTCCTAGTCTAGAAGATAAGTATTTTTTCATCCTGGCTAATGAAGAGAAAAAAAGAAGTCCTTGGTAGGATTTCTTGCATCCCCTTTAAAAAAAAGAGTAGATGTTTTCTACTGTTCAGCTTGCTTCTTGTGCCTTGTGATATAAGATTTTCTGCTTCCACAGAAGTTCTACTCTGATGCCCCATTGTGGCATGGAGGTGACCCTGGGTTCTCAAAGGTTTTACCAGTGGAATGCAAGCTCTGACAGCTTCTATCAAGCTGGAAAGCTAAAGTATGGTCTAATTGACAAACTCTTGCCTTTGTGGCCAGCCTCGCCAGATATGGAGAGGTTCAACTCTAATAGGTTGGATCACTAGGTGAGGAATGCTTTTTCATTCATTCATAGTAATTGGAAGAGGGAGTAAATGAATATTATTTAGCTATAGTAACATATTGAATTTTTAAATTTGTAATCCCAAATCACTTAAAAGCTATTAAAATAGCTTTAGAACACTAAAGAAATTGACTTTTCAAATTTTAAGACTATTTACTTCCATTCTAGTCTTTTAAAAAATCCAAGTCCTTAAATTATGTGTGAAAATTCTGTAGCAGATCTAAAGTTAATGCCTTAACAAATATTAGTAAGAATAGCTAAATTTATATAATACTTTTAAAATTTGCAGTATGCTTTAATTATATTAGTTTAACTGATCCTCACAAACACCTTGTGATGTAGGTGTTATTATTATTATTATGTTCGTTTTGCAGATGAGAAAAGGGATGAGATATTTGAATAATTTAATGGCTGAAACAGGATTAAAAACTCAGTAGTAGTAGATGTAAAGTTATGCTCCTTTCCCCCTCCCCTCCCCAAACAAAGTTACATATAACAAAGAAATGATTCTCCTCACTTATTTATTTTTAACTGTAGATACAAATTAATATATTTAACTTTTTAATTGAAAATGAACTCTTTCGACCAGTTAAAATATCGTACTTTAATCACATTACAGGACTAAAGAATTAGGGAATTACTTTAGATACTAGATGGAAATTGCTTGTTTTTTCCCTTAATCTTTTTTTTTTGTTCTGAGCATAATTAATAATATGAGTATTTTCATTTATATGATAGAACAGAAAAAGAATCACATAAAACTAGAGATTTTTGTCATATAGTTTGTTTTTATGTACATAATAAAGTATTTTTCCCCTTAATCTTTTTCTTTGTTCTGAGCTTACTCCCAATAATCTGAGCGTTTTCATTTATATGAAAGAACAGGAAAAAAAATCACATAAAACTAGAGATTTTTGTAATAAGTTTGTTTTTTATGTACATAATAAATTTGATCTGTAGCTTTCATCTGTCCTAGTTGTTCCTCTTTCTGACCTTCAAAACAATCTTGTGCTTCTTTCTGGCCTTCAAAGCAATGTTATTTGAAAATGAATTAATGTTTCATTTAAAAACAGCAAATGTAGAGGTAGATTCAGTGTAGAGGAACTTGATTGATCAGTAGAGAATACTATTAACTAGATTACAGCTGGAATCTAAGAAGTGCAGTGTAAAGAGTGCCAAGCTTAGAGACAGGAAGACCTGAGTTCAAAATACAGCCTTAGATATTTATTGTGTCTCTGAACAAATCACTTAATCCTGTTTGCCTCACTTTCCTTATCTATAAAATGATCTGGAAAAGGAAATGGCAAATCCCTCTATGCTATGAAAAACCCAATTGTAATCAAGAGTCAGACATGATTGAAATGACTAAACAATAGATTATACAGCTGTTAAGTATAAAAGGTACCTAAAGAAGGTGTAGGGAAAAGTACTCAATTTACAGAATTAGGAAGATAAATAGAATGTTAGGTCCATGAAGTCAGGAACTGATTTTTTTTTTCCATGTGTCCCTAGTATATAGGATTACTTCAAACATGACAAATACTTACTTGCAAATATTACTGCATTGATTAAATAAAAGCCATCCTACAAATTTGTCAATTCAGTCCATTACATCAATTTTGCCATACCTCTAGATTTTGTTCGAAGTCCTCTACAAAATATTCAGTTACAAATTTCATTTGTAGAACTTTGGTTTTTTTTTTTAACTTTTGCAAGGCAGTGGGGTTTAGTGACTTACCCAAGGTCACGTAACTAGATAATTTTAAGTGTCCGAAGCCAGGGTTTTGAACTCGGGTCCTCCTGACTTCAGGACTGATGTTCTATCCACTATGCCATCTAGTTGCCCCTATTGCAAGAATTTTAAAAAATAATTTCTCATTTAGAGAGCTCTTCTTCATCTTTATAGATCAATGTTGCTTTCAGCCTTTGGACTTCCAAATTAGAAAAGATTCAATGGCCCAAGAAGGAAAATATTACCTAAATTAATTAATTCAAAGCAATTTGAATCCTTTTTAGAATTGACCAAAAATAAATTAAACCACTTACTTCCCAAGGAAAATTTTTTCTTTTGTGTGCTGACCCCATCTCTATTGTAATAATGTTTTTACAAGGAAATTCTACTATCCTATTGCTGGTCTCTATAAAACTAATTTCCCCAAGGAGAGATAGTAGCTAAAGTATTGTAAAGTTAAAATTTTCTAAGTATGCTTTTTGTCTTTTTTTTTTCTAGAGGGTAATAATGTGATGAATAGAATGTTGGAATTATGAATCAGAAAAGACCTGGGCTTGCATCCCTTCTGAAGATAATTAGCTGTGTGACTTCTGGCTGGTCTTTTTTGAGCCTCAGTCCATTTGTTAAATGGAGATAATATTTTTACAATACCAATTTTGAAATATTGTTTTGAGATTCAAATGAGATAAATCATGTAACATACTTAGTAAACTTGAAAGTTTTATTATTATTATTATTATTATTGATATTTTATCATCAGTAAGATAATCAGATGTCATGGAGAGTATAAAGTGGAAGAAAATGGAGATTTTCAGTTTAGGTCCTTCATTTACACACTGTACACACCCACACCTACTTACAAATGTGTAAACTAATGTGTGTTTATACTCACATGTACATGTGTATACATGGATGTATAAATCTTGTCTCCTAATCTCTTTGAACCTCAATGCTCTCATTGGAAAAATAAATAATCCTTAATTTAAAAAAAAGTTCTTAAAACTTGAAAGAGTAATTAAAGTAGTATTGATGCCAGATGGAGAATTATACCAATATACTTGACCCTAATTTCTTCATTTGTAAAATGAGAGGTTTGGAGGAGTTAGACATAAAGTTCCCTCAAGCTCTAAATTTATCAACCTTTGAGGGTTTAGTTGTGATTGTGGTCCTGTCTTAGTTAAAAACTTCCTCTACATACTTCTGGAAGAATTTCAAGTCAAAAAACTAATGGTAGGGGTAGCTAGGTGGCACAGTGGATAGAGCACTGGCCCTGGAGTCAGGAGTACCCGAGTTCAAATTTTGCCTCAGACATTTACTAATTACCTAGCTGTGTGGCCTTGGGCAAGCCACTTAACCCCATTGCTTTGCAAAAAACCCCAAAAGACAAAAAACTAATTGATAGAAGCATGAGATCCCTAATTCACACAAAACAGTGCTGTTTGTCATTCTTAGATTATGAATACTTACATAATCCTCAACTCCTAGACTATTTTGAAAGTATTGGTGTCAGTTGTTATGTGGTCTGGCATATTAATGTTTTTTGTTCTTAATGATTATGTTGATCATGTTGAGAAGCATCAGGGCATACTTAAATCTCTGATAGAAATCCTTTTGATCATGTTAAAATTTAAAAACATGCTAACTTATGTACTCATAATATTTTTGAGTTTATAGTATTATCATTGACTCAGTTTTCTTTTCTTTTGTTTTTTTGTTTGTTTTTTTTTTTTTTTTGCAAGGTTAAACGGGGTTAAGTGGCTTGCCCAAGGCCACACAGCTAGGTAATTAGTAAGTGTCTGAGACCGGATTTGAACCCAGGTACTCCTGACTCCAGGGTCGGTGCTTTATCCATTGCACCACCTAGCCACCCCTCAGTTTTATTTTCTTAAAAAAAGATTTTGGTATATTTTTTTTTCTGCTTCAGTTTTTTAGAACAATTTGTGTGGTATAGTTATTAATTGTTCTTTACAAGTTTATCATAGAGTTTGTTTTAACTCCATTTACACAAGAGTTTTTTTGGATAGTTCTTTTATAGCTAATTTTAAGTTCCTTTTGGATATGCATTTTTATGGGGTCTCATGTTAATTTGTTATTTTTTAAAAAAAGGCAGATGAATGAATGAAAAAGCATTTGCTTAGTGAGTCTAAATTCACATAAACTTTCATTTCTTTAAATTTCAGTTTTGCCAACATGATTATCCATAGTAATACTTTTTTTTTTAATTTTTGCAAGACAATGGGGTTAAGTGGCTTGCCTAAGGCCACACAGCTAGGTAATTATTAAGTGTCTGAGGCCAGATTTGAACTCGGGTACTCCTGATTCCAGGGCTTGTGCTCTTATCCACTATGCCACCTAGTTGCCCCATAGTAATACTTTTAATTCTTTTTATTTTCTGTTGTGATTTTTACCTTGTTTTTACATTTTCTTAATCTTATTATCCTTTCTCCTTTTCATAAGATTTATTAAGTTAAAGATTTATCAGTTTTGTAACATCCAAATTAATCTTCTTTCTGCCTTGGCACATACTATATTTCAAGCAAACTGTACTGTTTGCTTTTCCCTTTGAGATTTTTATGATCATCTCATTGCTTTTGCACAGTCTGTTTTGCATACCTAGAACACACTAGCCCCTTGCCACCATATATGGGAATTCTTTCTCAGTTCCCTCTAATTTAGAGGACTTTTCCCCTATACATTTTAGTATGTGTACTTATTTGCATGGTAAATGTTGCCATTCTTCCTGAAGAATATAAGCTCTTTAAGATTAGTTCTATTTTTAATTGTCTTTTTATCTCTGGTGCCCTGTACTTAGTTTTGTGATTAATGTATTCATTTAAAAAAATCTTAACACATTTTAATATTGTAAAATATTATAGCAGGTATATTTTATCGGAAGACATGCATAATTTAGAAGAATCTGTGAAATCAGAAACTCTGGGTCTAGATAATTCTCTCTATATCTTCCTCTTCTTTTTCAGTGAAATGGGTGAATTGGATTAAAGCATCTCTCAGATTCCTTCTATCCCAATGCTTAATGATCCCCAGAGTAACTCTACCTCAGTCTTGTCAAGGTCCCCATCATCCTCCTTCATAGGAAAGAATCTCTCCTAAAACATTTTTGAACAAGTGGTGTCCATACTCTTGGTTGAGTAACTTCAGTAATAGAAACACATTATGTTGCATATATGGATAGTTTTTAGCATATGTGTTTTTGTTAAATCTTGAGTTCTAAATTTTTCTCCTTTCTCCCTTCCCTCCCCAAGACAGAAAGTAAGACTTCTTTTCTAACCAAATCTTTATACATGGATATAGTATCCCATTCCATTCCATCTTTAGTATATTTTGCTTTCTACTATCACCATTTTAATTTATCTTGACTCTGTCTCTTTGCTCCCTTAGTTCCTGCAAACATGCAATTGACCCTTTTCTCCTAGGTTTCATTGATATTCTTTTAAGTGCCAGATCCAATGGCTATTTCTGTATTCTCCTTGAAATTTCTGTAGTCTTTGATATTGGTTATCCTCTTCTTCTAGATATCCTTTCTAGGTTTTCTGCTTTCATGTTTCTCCTTTTAACCTGTCCTACCACACCTTCTCAGTCTTCCTTGCTGGATCTTCAAATCCACAACATGGCTAGTAATCATGGGATTCCCCAAGAGTTTCTCCTTTCTCTACATTACTTTATGTAAAGCTCTCTTTAGAACCACGGTCTCAGATATCATCTCTATGCAGAAAATTCTCAGAACTACTTTCCAACCTTTCCCTTGCTGCTGACCTCCAGTTAGCTATTTGACATCCTAAACTGAATATCTTATAAATATCTTAAACTTCAGCACATCTAAAACTGAATTCAGGATAATTTCCTCCAAAACTTTTCTTTTTTTCTAACTTCATTACTGTTGAAAATATCAGCATACAACACTTGCTTACTGTGATTACTATAATCTTAGTTTTGTTTACCTTTTTTATTGTTCTTATTTGAGTATTGAATGCATGAAATACTAACCTTAAAAAAAAAAAGAAAATGCCACCATCCAGTCACCTTGAATCTAGTTATATATATATATATATATATATATATATATATATATATATATATATATATATATAGTGAATCATCCAAATTAAAGACTCAATCATTAATCAGGATAGCTAAACCCTAGGGCAGGTGTTCCACAGCTTAGTTTATTAAATTCCTTAGCTTCTAACTATTGTACAAATGATAAGAAGATGATTGAGTTGGATGTGAGTTGAGATGCAATCCATGGTCTATTTTGATTTAGGTCCTGATAGATGTAAATAGTTTTTTTGTACCACTTAAATATGAAATTATCAGAGGAATCATTTGAAAGAGCCATAATTGGGGTGACTAGGTGGCACAAATGGATAGAGCACCGGCTGGCCTCAGACACTTAATAATTACCTAGCTGTGTGGCCTTGGGCAAGGCACTTAACCCCATTGCCTTGCAAACACTTAAAAAAAAAAGCCATAATTACATTACTATACTTGGAAGTATTGGGAATTGAGAATGCAGAAAAATTTTGCTAGTCTTAGCTCAGATTAGAGAATTTACCTTGGGAGCACACTTTGCTGAAGATGGATTACTACTACCTCAGAGTTGATTTAAAAAGAAGGTATTTATAACTGGAAAGAATCTTAGAGATAAATTAGCTAGCCCAATCCCTTTATTTGTGGAATTTGCCAAAGATTATATTGTTAGTAAGTGGTAGAATCAGGTTTAGAATCTTAACACTCTTTCTACATCCTAACACTAGTATTTATACTTCAATTCCCCCTTCCTAGCTACTTACCCCATTTTCCATCATTCACCCCTCTCTATCCCCTTCCTCCTACCTCCTACTCTCAAGTTTGGTCTTAAAAGTTAAGAAGCACTTTTTTATAGGTGTTGGCAATTTGCTCTTCAAAAATTGTACTCAGGATATAAAATTAACACTTGTACCCTCAAATAAAAACTTTTCTGTCTCTATAAAAAGCTGAGCTGAAAGTGTTTAAGGTCAAAGTATAGGGTTTTTAAGGAAAAAAAAGTTTGGCTAGGAATTTCTCAGTAATAAAGTGTTAACCATCATTTTGCAAATAAGGAAATTTAAGATTGCAAATTATACATCACTACATATTGTGGCATTTAAAAAGAACCATCTACAAAGAACTTAAGTGTTTCGTTTTTAAGTTATATTAAATAGATAGTTAATCAACTTTTCATAATAGGAAACAGAACAATTTTGTTAATTCTTTGTATTTTCACTTTTGTGGAATTTTTTTTTTCTTTTCTTAGGCCTTCCAGTGTTAAAACATGTCTTGACACCAAGAATAAAGGCAACATATGTTGCCTTTGACTGTATGAAGAATTACTTGGATGCAATTTATGATGTTACAGTAGCTTATGAAGGTACTGTGGATTCAATGGGAAAGAGAAAAGAAGCACCTTCTATGGCTGGTGAGTCTGGTATTCTCAATTTACTAATTTTATTTTATTTCTTAATGGAACCTTGAATGGTTGTATTATTTACAAAGATATTCAAATTATTCAAAAAAGTAATTTCTAAAAATTAAATTGAGGGGGTGGCTAGGTGATACAGTGGATAGAGAGCACTGACCCTGGAGTCAGGAGTACCTGAGTTCAAATCTGGCCTCAGACACTTAATAATTTCCTAGCTGTGTGGCCTTGGGCAAGCCACTTAACCCCATTGCCTTGCAAAAAATTAAAAAAAAAATTAAATTAAATTGAAATTAATGGTCTAATTTTCTAAGTTTAATACATACCTTAGAGTAACTTAATCATTTATAGGGCATAGACTAATTTGCATTCTATTTTAATGTTCTCATGATAGTGTGAAAATATTTTTCAAAAACTTAGTATGTTGCATTAGTGTTAATATGGAGTCCTTGAATTATATTTTACTGATATTTTACCATGAACCACACTGAAGCATATCAAATAGCTATTAGGCCTACAAGTATATATATATATGCCTTAACAAAGCAGAGAATTAACATGTAAATTGCTTTTGAGCAATCTTAAGTATTTCTACATAGATTTGTAGTTCAGATAATTTTCTTGCCTTGAAACGTTTATTTTTCATCTCTTTGTTCCTTCAAATTCTCCCACAATTATTAGTTTACATTCTTTTTGACCTGAATGTAAATCAGCTAAAGAGAAAAATATATATCAGCAAATGTAAATTACACATCCCTTCATATTTGGAGAGCACTGGCATGGCAATTTCTACATACAAAACTGAACAGAAAAAGATGACTGTAGTCTCTACTAAGTTTATTTTTTAAAAAATCTTTAAGGCAATTGGCTTTGAGTGACTTGCCCAAGGTCTCACAGCTAGGCAATTATTAAGTGTCTGAGGTCAGATTTGAACGGGCCGGTGCTCTGTCCACTGTGCCCTGTAGCTGCCCCAAGTTTATTGTTCAAAAAGAATTAATTTGTTACTTTGAAAGCTGTCCTTTTTTTGTTTTTTCCTCCAAACGTCATTCTTTTTCTTCTCTGGGAATTCTCTTATAAGTTTGTAGTATTGTTTTAATGATCATCCTCTTTTTCTTGTTATCTTTGGCAACACCATCTTTGCAACCTTCTACCTGATTTTCTAGGTAAAATTGAACTGCAATTATATATATGATAGTGGGGAAATATTTTTAAAATCACATTTTTTTAAAAAGGTTTTTGGAAATCAGATTGAGGAATTAAAAAGTGTTCCTATCCTTATTACTATTCTAGTCCTTTGGAATTTGCCCATGCTTTCTTTTTTTTTTGCAGATAAGCATTTATTTTTTTCTTTAATCTATTTACACATTACTAAAATATTCTTGTTTAAGAGTAAACATAATACCCCTTCCCCAACAAAAATATAAAACCTCATGAGAAATAAAGTAAAAGAAAGAGAAAAAAAAATGTGTTTTAGTCTGTGTTCTGATACCATCCATTCTGTCTCTGGTGGATCACTTTCTTTATCATAAGTCCATCATAGTAGTTACTTCTATATTTTTCCACAGTTGCTGTTGCTAATTATAATTCCCTTCATTCATTCCTTCCCACTACCATCTATTATATTTTCTCTCTTCCTTCACTCTGTCCTTTTTCAAAAATGTGCTGTGGGGCAGCCAAGTGGCACAGTAGACAGAGCACTGGCCCTGGGGCCAAGAGGCCCCAAGCCGACATCCCACTCCAGAGACCCAGAAACCATCCGGCCTGTGGTCCCAGACAGGGCCCCCAATCCCACCACCTTGCAAAAAAGTAAAAAAAAGAAAATGTGTTATATCTGACTATCCTCTCCTATGATCTACCCTCTCCTCTATCACCCTCCCCCTTCTCTCCTTTTTCCTCCAGATGTCTATACCCTATTGAAAGTGTATGCTGTTTCCTCTCTGAGCCATTTCTGATGACATTGAGGGTTCCCTCATTCCTCCTCATCTTTCCTCTTTTGTACCATTGCAAAAGCTACATGAAATACCTTAGTCTATTCTACCTCTCCTTTCTTCTTACTCCCAGTACATTTCCCTTTCAACCATTGACTCCATTTTTAAAATATATCTTCAAATTCAGCTCTCTCCTGCGTTTCATCTATTAAAAACTACTTCTACCTGCTCTATTAAATGAAAAGGTTTATGAGTATTATCAGTATCATCTTTCTATGCAGGCATACATGCAGTTCATCATCATTAAGTCCCTCATAATTTACCCTTCTCCTCCACTCTATGAGTCCTGTACTTGAAAGTCAAACTTTCTGTTCAGCTCTGGTTGTTTCAACAGGAACATTTGAAATTCTCGGCTCATTGAAATTCCATCTTTTCCCCTGGAAGAGGATGTTCAGTTTTTTGGGTAGTTGATTCTCGTTGCATTCCAAGCTCTTTTGCCTTCTGGAATATTACATTCAAAGCCCTTAATGTAGATACTGCTAGGATTTGTGTGATCCTGACTGCAGCTCCACAATACTTGAATTGTGTCCTTTTAAATTGTGTCCTTCTGGTTGCTTGTAATATTTTCTCTTTGACTTGGGAGTTCTGGAACTTGGCTATAATATTTCTAGGGGTTGTTTTTCTTTGGATCTCTTTCCAGGGGAGATTGGTGGATTCTCTCAGTTTCTATTTTAACCTTTCAGGCAGCCCAGTAATTTTTAAATTATCTTTCCTGGATCTGTTTTCCAGATCAGTTGTTTTTTCAGTGAGATATTTCATGTTTTCTTCTAACTTTTCATTCTTTTTTTTTTTTCCTTCAAGGTTTTTGCAAGGCAATGGGCTTAAGTGGCTTGCCCAAGGCCACACAGCTAGGTAATTATTAAGTGTCTCAGACCGGATTTGAACCCAGGTACTTGGGGCCGGTGCTCTATCCACGGTGCCACCTAGCTGCCCCTTAATTTTTCATTCTTTTGGTGTTGAACTATTATGTCTTGATTTCTCAAAGTCATCATCCTCCTTTAGCTCCATTCTACATCTGAAGGATTTGTTTTCCTCAGAGAGCTTTCTTATCTCCTTTCCATCTGGCCAGTTCTGCTTTTGAAAGCATTCATCTCAGTAACTTTTTGAACTGTTTTATCCATTTGACCTAAGCTGGTTTTTAACCTGTTATTTTCTTCAGCATTTTTTTTGGATCTCCTTGACTAAAGTGCTAACTTCATTTTCATGTTTTTCCTCCACCTCTCTCTCATTTCTTTTCCTAGTTTTTCTTCTATCTCCCTTTCTTGATTTTCAGAATCTTTTTATGATTCTGTTATAGCCTGAACCCTATTTCTTGGAGTCTTTAGGTGCAGAAGCTCATCTTCATATTGAGTATTTTGGCCATTCATGGGACCAAAGTAATTGTTTACGGTCAGGTTTCTTTTTTTTTTTTTTTTTCTATTTACTCATTTCCCCAGCCAGTGCCTGGTTTGGGGGTGCTTCCTGAGCTTTTTATTGGGGATCCCCCCACCCCCGCAAGGACCTGTGTGTGTGAGACTCTGATTGCTCTTCTGGTCTATAAATGACCACAAGCTCACCCCTCTGCCACAGGGCTGGGGGTGGGGGTTCCTGCTCTATGGGGGTGCCTAGACTGCGACCCGGGTGTGAATGTAGCCAAAGTCCCAGAGTCCTGTTCTAGGGACAGAGGATAGACCTCAGCAGTCTTCCTCCACGTCCTTACCTTTGGTGGGCACAGCTGCCTAGAGGCTCCTGCTGAGTGACTCCATGAGCCTGCTTCCATTTCCTGGATCTGGGCTGCCACGGCCACACTGAGTGCCTCAACCATGCTTAGGGTCTGGCAGAGGTCTCCCTGCTGATCTTCCAAGTTGTGCTTGGTGCTCCCTGAGGTACAGGTCAGGAAACTGCTTCTGCTGCAGGGACCTGGCACTCCCAGGCAACATGGGGCTATTCCTGGAAGATAAAGTTCCTTCGCTCAGGTGTGGTGCCAACTCTCCAACCCCATGGAAGAGTTTTCCCACTATTTTCCATGTTATCTTGGACTCCAAAATTGCCTCACTGGACTTTTTCTGTCTCTTGAAAATTTAGTTAACAGTTATTTTAAAGTTTTTGAAATATTTTGGAGAGAGCACCTAAGAGAGGCTCTTCTGCTGCTATTTGGCTCTGCCCCCTCCATACTTTTTTAGTCATTCATATTTTCTCATATTCTGTTGATTAGTATGAGTGATTGTGGATAGTCTTTTTTCAGTTTAACTTTAATTTAAAACATAGTAAATAAAGCTATATTCATAAAAACTAATCATGAAAATAATATATAAAAGCATCAAGAAACATTTTTACAGGCTGCTAGGTGGCTCAGTGGATGGAGCACCAGCCCTGGAGTCAGGAGTACCTGAGTTCATATCTGGCCTCAGCACAAGATCCATCTTTGAACCCTTGTGGATTCCTCAGTTTGTTCAAGGTCTTGAATGCTCAGAATTTTTTCACTAACAAAGGAATGATTGAAGATTCTTAAGTGGGACAGAAAGAAACATGTAGAGAGAAATAATCTGTGGAGTGTAATCCCTATTTCACAGGGAAATGAATAATTCTTTTCAACTTTTAAAAAAATTTATTTTCCAATTATGTGCAAAGTTTTCTACATTCATCCTTTACAAGCTTTTGAGGTCCAATGTTTTTCTTCCACCCTCTCTTCCCTCCTTCCTCCCCAAGTCAGCAAACAATTTTATATAGGTTTTCATGTACAATTGTTTTTAACATGTTTCCTTATTAGTCATGTTGTACAAGAAGAATTAGAACTAAGGGGGGAAAAATCCTGAGAAGGAAAGAAAAAGCAAAAGGAGTGAAAGGAAAGTGAACATAGTATGTTTTGCTCTGCATTCGGGAACTATAGTTTCTTTTCTAAATATGAATGGCATTTAGGAAAGGAATAATTCAATAATGGAAAAGTATACTCTGTCCTTTTTGCTGCTTAGCGTTTTTTCCCTCAATCTCAGGGGAAGGTGGTGTTAATTTTTTTTTAAATCATGCAAAGCATATTTCTTTATTAGCTATATTACAAAAGAAAACATGGGCAGCAGATTAAAACAAACAAAATAAAATTTTTTTAAAGTGTTCTGCATTTGCCTTCAGAATTCATTAGTTTTCCTTATATGGATGGATAGCATTTTTTTCATCATGAATTGGAATTCATGGACTGTTCAGTGGAATTTTCTTGTAATATTGTTTTAATCAGCATAGTTAAGTCTTCACAGTTGATCATCACTGAAACATTACTAAAACTGTGCCCAATTTCATGGTTAGTATGTACAATGTTCTGGTTTTGCTCATTGAACCCAATTTATAAGTCTTCTGATGTTTGTTTCCTTTTTTCCTGAGACCATCTTGTTACTTTGGGTTTTTTTTATCAATTGATATTTTTCTAATTACATGTTATGAAAGTTTTTCAACATTCATCCATATGCATATGCATATTTCTTAATTATATGATTTCCTTGTACTTCCCTTCCTACCGCAATTCCCTCAATGGCAAATTGTCAGGTGAATATTGTACTTAAACATCTATGTTTTAAACATGTTTACAGATCAGTCATTTTTGGGATGAGGAATTAGGATTAAGGGAAAAGAAAGAAATCCATGAGATAGGAAAGAAATACATAAGAGAAATTTTTAAAAAGTGAATATAGTATTCATTTAGATTCTGTAGGGTTGTTTTTTGTTCTTGTTTTTGTTTTGTTTTTCTTCCTTTTGATGGGAGGGTAGCATTGTCCATAGCTGGTCTCCTAGGGTTTTCCGAATTCTGAACTACCGAGAGGAGCTTCATCCATCAAGGTTGATCTACTCAGTGTTGTAGTTAATGTGTACAGTGTTCTCTTGGTTCTGTACCTTTCACTCAGCATCAGTTCCTGTAATTCATTTCATGCTTCTCTAGAGTCTGACCATTCATGGTTTCAAAGGTGATGTTTCTTAAACAGAGATAAGACATGTGGGGAATGTAAACCTATTGTTTTCATTGATATTCTAAAACAGTTTCAGTGGCAGTGATTTTAGGTATCTTGATTTCCTTTCATTTTTAAGCAACTGATTTTTGAGTGCAAAAGAATTAAGTATTTGACTGTTTCAATGTAATGAAAATTATTTAGAATGAATAATTATTCCATTTGTCTTTCAGGTAAGTTAGATTCAGGTGTTGAATAGGAGACTTAAGCTATGTGTGTGTGTGTGTGTGTGTGTGTGTGTGTGTGATATTTAGAAGAAAAATTAAATAGAACTCTAAACAGCAAAATTTTAATCTTGACATTTTAGAGCAGATAACTTGAAAAAAATACCAGAAATTCTAAAGCTGTTTATTTGGTGAAATAAAATATTTACACTGCTTGCAATCTAGTTTTGAATGATAATGTAATTAGATTCATTTGTATTTTTAGGATTAAACCTAAGTAATGAGTTTTTCTCAGTATATTTCCTGCAGTTCTTTTTGCTTCCTATTTATGATTAAGGAATAAGGAAGGATAGGTTTAAAGGCATAGAAGCCATTAATTATAAGCCTTTATATTTTCTTGCTTTAAATCATGCTTTATTATAATGCACTTCATATTCTTTATGTAAGGAAATAGTTGCCTTGGGAATAGTAAATTCTAAAACAAGTGTAGAGCTACATTTCTAATCTCAGTAGAGAAATACTGACATGTTTTTGTTTACACTTCATTACCTTGTTTAGAATTCATTTATTTAATTGTTAAAGATGTCTGGTGAGCTAAAGTATCAGAAATGATTAATCTTGGACTGCCATTAAAATTCCCATCCACATGTTAATATATGTTAATGAGTTTTTGTTTTTTAACCCTTCCCTGTGATAAAAAAATTAAACTAATGCAATGTAGAGTCTCAGAATTATTTTTATCTTCATTTATCTAATTATTAGTAATATGGACAACTTTTTTCCATTTGGCTATTGATTGTGTTTTTTCTTATTTGCCCATTTGGCACATTAATACACTGCTTCAATATTATGAATTTATCAAGTTATTCTATTAAGCAATTTGGAACAATGTCCAAAATGTTACCAAACTTTATAGACACTTTAATCTATACCTCAAAGAGCTCAAGAAGCAGAGAAAATGGACATTTATATTAGCTCTTTTTGTATTGGCAAAGAAGTAGAAACTAAGGGGGTTAAGGAGATATGTGACAAATAAAATGATAGAACAAAGTACAGTAAATTAATGTAATGGAATATTGTTATATTGTAAGGAATTATGAAAGAGTTGATATCAGAGAAACCTGGGGTGATTTTTATCATCAGGAAAAAATACAGAGTAAAGTATGCAGAAGCAAGAGGAGAATTTAATTTTGAAAGAATTAAGAATTCTGATCAAAGCTTTGACAAACTATCATTTTAGAACACAAAAATGAAACATGCTATCTGACAAGTAAAGGACTCAAGGTGCAAAGTAAGACATATTTTTGGACATGACCAGTATAAGGATATGTTTTGCTTTTTACGCCTATTTGTTAAAGGTTTTTTGCTTTTCTCTCCCCCCTTACCATATCCATTTTTTTTACAGGGGTTGGATTTTGGAAGGATTTGGATTTTTGGATTTTAAGTTGGGGGGAAAAGATTTAAAAATACTTCAAAAAATTTGCTAATTCATATCCTTTGGTCATTTGTTAGGATAGAGTAACAGTTGTTATTTGCAGAATGGTTCTTAAATTGGAAAATAAGCTTGTTTTTCCAGGTTCATTTTCCATAGACTATATTTAAAAAGATGCATCATTTATAGGGTTGTATAGGTATGTCACACTACCTAAAAATGTTAAGGATATAGTTGTCAGTTATATGTTATTTATATAGTGAAAGTCATGGAGGAGTACATGTACATTGTAGACTGTTAGTTGTTCTGTTATGTCTGACTATCTGTGATTCCATTTGGGGTTTTCTTGGAAAAGATACCTAAGTTGTTTTTACAGATGAGAAAATGAGGGCAAACAAGGTTGTGACTTACTGATTCCAGGCTCACCACTCTATCGAGTGTGCCACCCATGCATAGTAGGACAGACAAACTAGTATAGAGACTCATTCTATGGCTCTATTTACTTACAGGGGTTTAAAATGTTAGGTTTCCAGAAAGGGAATATTTTCCCATTCCCATTTTCCCATTTTCCAAGTATTAAGATAGTATTTAGATCACCAACTCAATAAAACTCTGAAAAACCCAATTTCAGGCAAAATAATAGAAAATTAAAATTTTTTTGCCATTTTGTCAATAAAAACAAATCAAGAGAATTTAAGATATTTCTCTAAATGTTAGAATATACTTAAGGGTTGTATTGCAGTATATTAATGTAGAGAATTAAAAGTTGTGGGCATTAAATACATAGTATTGGGAATAATAAAACAAGGTACAAACAACAACCTCTTCTTTATCTTCACGATCTGGCTTGAAGAATTCTCATTAGCTTTAGCTCTCATGGATTCAGTTATTTCTGTTTAGGTGATTATCATATTTATTCATCCATCCCCAATAGCTCTCCTGAGCTCTTGTTTTACATCAGCTGTCTCCAAGCATGCCTCAGATTAAAATATACAAAACCCAGAACTTATATTTTCCTCCTAATTCCTCTCTTCCTCACGTTATTATAACTATTTTTGAAAGATTTTATTTATTTTGAATTTTACAGTTTCCCCCCCCCCCCACCAGAAGGCAGTCTGTTAGTCTTTACAATGTTTCCATGGTATGCATTGATCTAAGTTGCATGTGATGAGAGAGAAACCATATTCTTAAGGACGAAATATAAAGTATGAGATATAGCAAAATTGCCTAGTAAACATTTTTTAAAAATTAAAGGTAATAGTCTTTGGTCTTTGTTCAAACTCCACAATTCTTTCTTAGAATACAGATGACATTCTCTGTCACAGATACCCCAACATTGTGCCTGATTGTTGCCCTATTGGAATGAGCAAGTCAGTTAAGGTTGATCATCACTCCCTTGTTTCTATTAGGGTGTTCTGTGTTCTTCTGGTTCTGCTCACCTCACTCAGCATCAGTTCATGAAAGTCCTTCCTGGCTTCCCTGAATTCCCATCCCTCCTGGTTTCTAAATAGAACAATAGTGTTCTATCACATACATATACCGCAGTTTATTAATCCATTCCCCAATTGATGGACATTCACTCAATTTCCAATTCTTTGCCACCACAAATAGAGCTGCTATGAGTATTTTTATACAAGTGATGTTTTTACCCTTTTTTCATAATCTCTTCGGGGTATAGAACCAGTAGAGGTATTGCTGGATCAAAGAGTATGCACATTTTTGTTGCCTTTTGGGCATAATTCCAAACTGCTTTCCAGAAAAGTTGGATGAGTCCATCAACAATGTATTAGTATCCCATATTTCCCACATCATTCTCTTTTCTGGTCGTATTGGCCAGTCTGAGAGATGTGAGGTGGTACCTCAGAGATGCTTTGATTTGCATTTCTCTAATAATTAGTGATTTAGAGCAAATAAGTGGGCAAATAACAACTGCTCATGGATAGGCCGAGCAAATAAAATAAAAATGACAATTCTACCAAAATTAAACTACTTGTTTAGTGCCCTACCAATCAAAATTCCAAAAAATTACTTTAATGAGTTAGAATTAAATTAGTAATTAAATTCATATGGAGAAACAAAAAGTCGAGAATCTCCAGGGATTTAATGAAAAAAAAAGTGCAAAAGAAGGTGGCTTAGGCCTACTAAATCTAAAATTATATTATAAAGCATCACTCCTCAATTGGCTAAGAAATAGAGTGGTGGATCAGTGGAATAGACTAGGTGCAATAGAAATTGATTATAGTAATCTGCTGTTTGATAAACCTAAAGAGTTTCAGCTATTGGGATAAAAACTGTTTGATAAAAACTGTTGGGAAAATTGGAAGTTAGTATGGCAAAAACTTGGATTAGACATCATTATAATTATTAAGACTACTATTACATATCCCTCTCACCCAGGTTTGTATCCCTATTGTCTTCCTTGACTGTAATCATATTCAAACTATAGATTGTTACCAAGTCTTTATCATTTTTACCTTTACAACTTGTCTTGCATATGTCTTTATTTCTTCTCTAAGTTCCACCCTCATGCAGTCTCCTTGTTAGTCTGGTTAGTCACCATGGCTCAAGCCTTAACTTAATATTATTTCCATACTCAGTTGCCAAAGATGTTACTCCTCCTGACTTCATCTCCCAACTTCATGTCTTTTTACTGCCTGCCCTCCCCATTCTTGGAACGCTTTCCCTTCTCATTTTTGCCTCTTGATTCTTTCTTCAAAACTGAACTCAAACCTTACTTTCTGAGAGAGGCCTTTCCTCCTTTGTTTCTCTCCTCAGCTAGTTAACTCCTAATTATACTATAAGATTTTTGATGGCATAATCCTCTTTTTTTGTGTGTTTCTATTTGTAGAATTTAATACAGTGCTTTAGAGTTTGTTAATGCTTAATAAACACTTGTTGACTGACTGATATTTAGTCCCTAAAATGCATTTTCTCTTCAAATCATCATCCATTAAGGAATTCTATAATCATCAGTATTCTACTTTTATTGTAGGAATTTTATATTTTTATTATCATATTTAGTGAAAAATATAATCTTATCATCATTTTAATTATAGTGCTCTGAAGTTATGGTAGAAGTAGAATAACCATATTTCCACCATTCTACATTAATATAGAACTCCAAAACATGAATTTTTATTCAGTTTATTAAAATAGATATCTCTTGTCTTTTCTTTTTTTTAGAATTTCTCTGCAAAGAATGTCCAAAAGTTCACATTCACATTGATCGCATAGACAAAAGAGATGTCCCAGAAGAACAGGTGTCTATGAGAAGATGGCTTCATGACCGCTTTGAATTAAAAGATAAGTAAGTAACATATATACCTAAAGCTGTTCTGCATGTGACTGAATTATCTTCATTTTTAATATCTCAAGAAAATGTTCAAACAAATAAAGTCAATTAGATCTCATTTTATAAGTAAATTAAATATCTTTTTAGGTTACCAAAAGAATTTTAAAAACTGAATTGTTGATTTTTTTAAAGGCAGCTAAGGTGACACAGTGGAAGAGTCTCTGGAGGAGAAAGTGAGGCTGGTGACTTGGCACAGCTCCCCCCCTCACTCAAATTCAATTCATGTGCTTGTCATGACATCACCTTCCTAATGTCATGGTCTTCTTTGAGAAAGGACAAAAAAAAATCATCATTATCACTTAATTTGTTTAGAAAAATTATAAGAATTCTTTTACCATGATAACAGGCAAAACAGGAAAATACTTTATGATTCTCTTCAGCTTTCTTATTGATGATGAACAGAGTGCCAGAAAAGCAGAGAGTAGATCATAAACTGTCTAGCTATTTGTATTCTAAACATGAGATTGGGTGTCATAGGACACCCAATACAAAGTCCAGTCTGAAAAGGAAAGTTATTCCTTATCTAGGATTAAGATGGAAATCTCAATGGTGGTTGACATTGTAGCAATTATATCATTCTTTAGAAGTCTCCTACATGCATGGAAATCTCAATGGTGGTTGACATTTAGCAATTATATCATTCTTTAGAAGTCTCTTACATGCAATCATAATCACTAAAAATTTGACCTAATGGTACTCAAAGGAAAAAGCAAATAAAAATGCCCATTGTCTAAACAGTAAATATTCATCTATATGGGCTTTTGTGTTCATATTTTTTTGAGATGTTTCTGTTTTAAATTTGGAAGAATCAGTAGGATGAAATAGGCTAACAAGTGCCTTGTTATGAAAATTAATGCTTATTGAAAAATATTTTTTAGTAAAATTTCACATTGCTATCTAGAATGTTGGGGCAACTAGGTGATGAGTGTGTAAACCCCCAGGTGTGAAGTCAGGAAGATCTAAGTTCAAATGAGACCTCAGACACAGGTGACCCACAGGGATGGAGCACTGGCCTTGGAGTCAGAAGGATGAGAGTTTGAATCTACTCTCAGACACTTGGCCCCTTAGTGTGATTCTGGACAAGTTACTTAAAACTTTTTCCTTCAATTTCCTCATCTGTAAAATGAGCTGAAGGAGGAAATGGCAAAACATTTCAGTATCTTTGCCAAAAGAACTCCAAATGGGATCATAAAGAGTTGGATATGACTTAAAATGACTGAACAAACAGCTGTCTTGATGTTTGGATCAACTCATCTCTTTATTTCTGTGCTTTTATCTTTATCTTTACCAGTTTTCTAGATGTAAACTGAAAGTTGTTTTAATTTTCATTTTATTAGTTATTTGAAGGAATTTTTTTTTGTGCTTGTTAATAGGTTTTTTTTGAGAAGTATTTGTTCCTTTTTTTTTTATCATTTATCTAATGGATAAAGGCCTTCAATCGTATGTCTTATCTATATAACTATCAGCTATTAGAGACATTTCATTTAAGGATTTTTTTCCCCCATGACTGACAGTTTCCTCATCCTAATCTTATTTATATAACAGTAGTCATTTTCATACAATTAAAATTTGTGATTTTTCTCTCTTCCTAGTTTGGTTGAAAAATTCATCTCCTCATAGCTGTGAAAAGTCAGATTTTGGTTCTCTTAATAATTTATTTCAAGTTTGCTGATATTAATAAAAAATGTTCATCTAAAATTAATTCTTGCTAGGTTTTTTTCCCATCATTCCCAGCAGTTGTCTAATAGGGAACTCTTAGGTAATTTTTAATTTAGAGCCAGTATTTTAACATAGAACACTTCAGTCAATTTATTCTGATTTGTTGTGAATCCTAAAATTTGTCTTGGGAAATCATGGACTTAGTTATTCAGCAAATATTTGTTGTTATCTGTATTCCTGGTATTGGGTATATAGAGACAAATGAGAAATCTCCAATTGACTAGGATTTATGTCCTGTTGAGAGATATAAACAAAATGATATTTGTTGGGGGAAGATAAAGGAGAGAGAGAATCAGGAAAGGACTTTTTTTTGTTGTTTTGGAAGGCAATGGGGTTAAAGTGACTTGGCCAAAGGTCACACAGCTAGGCAATTCTTTAGTGTCTGAGGTCGGATTTGAACTCAGGTCCTCCAGGACCAAGGCTCTATCCACCATGCCACCTAGCTGCCCTAGGAAAGGACTTTTGTAAGAAATGGTACTTGCCGACCTTTGAAAGAAATTGTATTTCCTTAATAATTTTTTCTTCTGAATTTAACAGTACTCCTCATTCCCTAAGAAAACTTTTCCATTTCCATATACAAATCAAAACAGAAAATGTAAATTATGAGACTAAATTTCTATCAGGTATAATTGAATTTTTTTAAGTATATTAAAAGATAGCATTCTCCATGTTACTATTAAAGCTGACCTACTTGTTTGAGTTTCCTTCTGATTCTGTTTCTTCTGTAAATTTTAAAAGATGTTTCAATCAGCTTTTCCTTTTTCTTCTTTTGGTAATGCTATTCCTGTCATTCCTGCATGTCCTACTCCTTCTTTAAAAAACAACCTGAAAAGATTAATCCTTGAAATAAATAAGTAGTTAAGCAAATTAATTCCATACAATTGCCATGTCCAAAAATATGATTTTTTTTTGGTACCTTAAATCTATTACCCTTCTTTCAAGATGTAAGTAGTAATATGTTTTTCTTCTTTGATCCTTTTGGTTGGTCATTTCATTGACACATTTCACTAAGTCTTGCCAAATTCTTTTTCTTTACATTGTGGCTATTGCTATATAAATTTATATGAATTGATCTCTTGGTTTTGTTTGCTTTGCATCATTTCATTTAAATTTCTTAGGTTTCTTTCAGACTGTTTCAAAACTAGAGATTCTAATACTTGGGAACTTCATTTCAGGTATTAAACATTGAGATAGGAAATTGAATGATGTTTATAGTGAATAATAAGTAGACCACCCTGAAATACAAAGGTTCAAGGACTGGAGATAATATTATAAACCTTGAAAAGTTAGGATGGAGCTAGATTGTGATGATTTTAAGTGCCATCAGAATTTATACTTGATACTTAAAACAAAATGGAGCCCTGTATTTTTGGAACAGCACGTAACAGGGATACTAAGACAAAAATGAAATAATTTCTGCTTTCATGGCACAGTTTTTTGCTATCATCAAAAGTTCTACCTTAAATTGAGGAACTTTTTTTGTCTTTGACTTCCTTAGTGGTCTCTTGGTTAAAGGTTACGGACATTTTAACCACTTATTTAGTAAAATTCCCAATTTCTTTACATCATTATTAGATGAAATCATTGCTCACAGTGGATTAATACACCAGTCTTTAAGTAACGTGGCCTACATTGACTTGTCCTCTTTTGGCATATTTTTGTTTCTTTGTTAGATGGGAATCCACAAAGATGTTTTTATTTGCTTCATTATAGTTCTAGAGCTAGAAGGAACCTCAACCTACTTAGTCTTAACACTGATTTTACAAATGAGAAAATTGAGATCAAGAGGAGTTCTAATATCACATACTAGAAGCAAGCACTAGACTCCCAGGTCCAGTGATTCTAGACTCAATACCTTTTGTCCTTTATGTTTCTATTTTGCTGCCTATCTGGCTAGCAATTATATTACCTTTTTAAAGAAATGCTTCTTCTTTAAAATTATTTTCAGCGTATATTCATTAAGGAATGATTTTTGGTCCTTATTTAAATTCCTACATGTTTTGCCTATTAGACCTTTATTTGAGATATTTAAAGCAAAAATTTATTTCCCAATTAGTAGCTTCCCTTTCCTTTCCTTTCCTTTCCTTTCCTTTCCTTTCCTTTCCTTTCCTTTCCTTTCCTTTCCTTTCCTTTCCTTTCCTTTCCTTTCCTTTCCTTTCCTTTCCTTTCCTTTCCTTTCCTTTCTTCCTTTCCTTTCCTTTCCTTTCCTTTCCTTTCCTTTCCTTTCCTTTCCTTTCCTTTCCTTTTCCTTTCCTTTCCTTTTCCTTCCCTTTCCTTTCCTTCCTTCCTTCCCTTCCCTTCCCTTCCCTTCCCTTCCCTTCCCTTCCCTTCCCTTCCCTTCCCTTCCCTTCCCTTCCCTTTCCCTTTCCCTTTCCCTTTCCCTTTCCCTTTCCCTTTCCCTTTCCCTTTCCCTTTCCCTTTCCCTTTCCCTTTCCCTTTCCCTTTCCCTTTCCCTTTCCCTTTCCAATTTTATTTATTTTTTCCAATTACATGTAATGGTACTTTTCAACAATAATTTTTCTGTGAAGTTTCAAGTTTCACATTTTTCTCCCTCCCTTCTCTCCTCTCTCCCCTGACAGAAAGTAATCTAACATAGGCTGTTCTTGTATAAGCATGTTAAAGATAGAATCATATTAATCATATTGTGAAAGAAAAATCAAATCAAAATGGGCAAAAAATAGAAAAAAATAATACATAAGACAACTTTTAAAGATTAAGATAGGAAACTTTGGTCTACATTTAAACTCTATAGTTCGTTCTCTGGATATGGATGGTATTCTCTATCACAAGTCTTTTTAGAATTTTCTTGAATTACTGTACTGCTGAAATGAATAAGTCCATCATAATTGATCATCATCCAGTATTGCTATTAGTGCTACTTAGCTTCTTTTTTTATACTTATACTTATTCTTATTCTTATACAATATGCATTGATTGGATTAAAGCTTTTTAAATTTCACTGATGGAAAAATCTACTTTAATTCTGATATTATCTAGATCCCCTTTTATGTTAAGAATTCTTGTCTTAACTCTTGCTGTGAACTGTTATATTGAGGTTAGGTATCCATTTTGAGTATATTTTGTTTCACGATATTAGGTCTTTGTATAAACCTATTCCCTGCCAAATAGTTTTTCAATTTTCCCAACAGTTCAGGTGAAATAGAAATTCCTTCTGTACATAATTTTTATAACTTGTATATTGAACACTAAATTATTGTTTTTTATCTTCGTTATCTTTTTAAAATAAATTTTCATTTATATTTTTATATTGCCTATATTTTCCCCCATGTTCCTTGCCTTTTCCTTCCCAGAGGTTTATATTTTCCAACAAAATGATATTAATTAAATGAAAATTGGATTAATTCAATTTTTGTTTACCTGAAAAAAATTTATATTCCTTGAAAAAGACATTGGCATTTTATGTAACAGAAATAAAGTGTTTAATATTGTCATTCCATAATACTGAATATAAGCGATTAAGAAAGAAATTAAAACAAGAGAAAAACCCCCCAAAATAAAACAACTTTTCTACTTCTATTTTATGTATCCATAGGTTGCTGATAGAATTCTATGACTCACCGGATTCCCAAAGAAGAAGCAAGTTTCCAGGGAAATGTATTAATTCCAAACTAAGCCTCAAGAAAACTTTGCCATCTTTACTATTCCTAGGTGGTCTGACTGCTAGTATGCTCATGACAGAGTCTGGAAGGAAATTGTATGTGAAAACTTGGATATATGGAACCGTAATTGGCTGTCTGTTGATTAGTATTAAAGTGTAAGCAAATGCTATCTCCAATCAGTGGAATGTACCATACTGTCTTTTGAGAGGCAGCTGCACATTTCACCAAACTGTTTCCTGAATTTATAAAGAAGTGTAAATAAAGCCTTATTGATTGAACATTGGATAAATTACAATTTGTGACTTCAGCCTATTTGTAGTTGGTCTTGGATAAGCATACGTAATTTTGCAAGTTTACTTCTGAATTTGCTGTAAAGTGAACAGTTATGCTGAGTTATGTTATACTTTGCATTCCCCATGAACTTAATGTCTGTCTTGAATGAACTATAGAAGATTAATGGAAGTGTACATCTTGTTATTTTTTTATGTAATTCAAGTGGATCAGTGAATATATTCCTGGCTATTTTGCAGTAGATATTCTTCCACTTTTCATTTTTTTTCACAACTTGTGACAGTATACTAAATGCAGCTAACAGAGCTAGTGTTTTGCCAGCTGTGTGACTTATTTTGTTCAGTGTGTTTCTTCACAGAAGTCTAAAGAAATTAGTAGTACCTAGATCATGAAATGTATAAAGAAACAAGAAATGTTTATGGGGAAGAAGCTCTGTTTATCTAGTCTTTTTCTTAATGCATCATTAATTGGTTTAATTACTTATATATGCAAACATTTATCTCTTAATTTTTAATCAAAGCAGCCTAATTTGCACACCTTATACTGTGCACAAAAGAACGTGTAAAGTATAATGAAAATTAAGACACCGCTAAAATTGTGACCTAACCAGATTGTAGGAAAGCATTCTAAAAAATTTGTTCAGTTTATAAAAGATTTCAGCTAAGCTAACTAGAACATGTGTGCCATAAATAGTAGGTCATTTAAGTTTTCTGTTGCTTCATACTTAGATCTGAGTTATCAATTTTAATTGTATGTTTATTCTCTTACTCTTAATGGGTCAAGAGAATATTTGAGGTAACAAAACACACAAATGTTTCTACTAAACTTTTAAGCATGTGCCTTTTGCCTACTAGTCTGATTTTAACTTAATATTCCATAAAAATAAAATTATTTTAATTTTACTGTAGCAAAATTCCATTTTATTTTAGTCATCTTCATTTGAATTGGAGATTGCAGTGTTGATATGTATGGTTTTACACAGTAGACTATTAGTGAAAGAAATTCATAGCCAGCCAGTATTTGTCCTGCTTAAAATTGAACCCTTTGTATGAAGTTCTTACTGCTACTGCCAATATTATTTGCAGTTGTCTCACGTTAAGAAATTCTTGTTCCTAGAGGCAGTGGGATATTTATTCTATCAAGTTAGGACTAAGGGAAGATCTTTGTTTAAAAAGTGGTGTTTTTTCCCCTAATCCAGTTGGAAAAATCTTGACCTGACCACAAAGTACAAGATTAACATTTCCCCCTTGAATCAAATTAAGAAATTACATTTTGGCAATTGAGGCATTAAGTTCATCAACCCTAGAACAAGATATACTTGCAATAAGTATTTTACTTTTGTTTTATTACATTTTCAAAATCTTCCGTTAGGTTGGCCCTGGATTTTTGTTGTTGGATTTATAGTGTTAGTGACTAAGGCAGGAGATGGTAATTAAATCATGATGCGTCATTAAAACAATTATAGTGAATAATTTTTAATGCAATATAATCTGCTTCTCTGAAACCAGAGTGAGTAAACTTTTAAGGAACAACTCTGAAGACCCAAGTGTGGCATATATAAGCAGCATAAAATTGGTTTAATTCTGACATAGGCAGACCTATGTACAGTGTTTTGATAACAAACTTCCTTTCACATAAAATTTAGAGCAAATTTTAAATTTCTTTGGAAATGTTTTTTAAGACACACAGACAGACACAGACTGTACACTCACACTCTCTCTCTCTCTCTCTCTCTCTCACACACACACACACACACACACACACACACACTCACTCACTCACTCACTCCACTACCACCACCGCCATTGGCTAAAGTTAGAATATCAAATTTCATTAAAATAGTTATGGTACTTATTTTTCACCTAATAACTGGGTATCCAGTTGCTGTACCATAGATATATTTTTAAAATGCATTATTATTTAAATTATGTTCAATATTGTGACTAGAATGAAAATCATTTTAACATCCTACATCGACACTGACACACTATACTCACACACTCTGGGAAAGCCTAATAAAATTATTGTTGCTTTATAAGTTCATTTGTTTATGTATCAAAATGTTTGGAAAAGTAGTTGCTCTTAACATGCACTGATATTAACTTGAATTTTTCCTTATTAAAGTCAAGGGCCCCCATGCTCATATTTTTTTGATTTTATTTTTAGAAAAGTGTTCTCATAAAATAGCCCTTTAAGCTTTTGTTTGTATCATTATTGTTTACAGCTTAATTATTGCTTAGTTATTCTTTGCAAAATACAATCACTGTGCATGCATTTTATGCTTTTCAGCAAAAGGGTTTGTGTGAAAGTCAGAAAAATAAAAACTTTCCTTGTATCTCATGTCTGTTCTACTTAAAATTTTGTGAACCTGAAATAGTTCATGAGAAATTACATGCAGGGAATAGGTGTTATGGCTGGTTGTGTTTTGAGAATTTTATAAAATAGTAATCCTTTCCTTTCTAAGATGTCATGAGGATGTATAGGAATCTATTCATAGATGATCATACTGAAGTGCATGGGAGGGTTTTGGAGCAAACTTCCAGTCAACTTCATAAACAATTATTAATGCAATAGTAAAATAGCCCCCCGACCAAAAAAGGTTTAGTAAAGTAAGAATGTCAGTTCCAACCATTTATATCAAATTATAACCCTTTTTAATGATATTCTCATATTTTCTTGTCCATGGTTTCTTCTTTAAGAAATATAACAAGTAATTTTATTAACCACCCTTTTTCTTTTGCTGTTTATAAAACTTTAATGAATGATTTTGCTTCTCTAAATATAAAAAGCAAGGCATAACTCCATATAAAGGACTTAATTCCTTTTTGCTAATTATTTGGTAGAGATGATCAAAATAATCAGATTGTTTTGTTAACTAAATGCAATATTAGAAATTTCTGGATGTGTATTAACCACACATTTCATTGAAAATATGAAGAACTAGGTAATATTTATATGTATAATTTCAAATAATATATTGAGTCATAGCAAATATTATTTGTATGTGATGAAATACAGAATATGGGAGAAAAGGATGTCAAAGACATTTATTATTCCAAGTAATGCAAAATGTTTTTCAAGTACTCCAGTCTGTAGCATACAGATTTGTGTATTAGTTTAAATTACATTTCTGGATATATTTAAAGTTGGACTAAATAGCTTATGAAAAGTAAAATATATTTTCAGGTAAAAATTCAGCTAAATCAATGACACATAACTCCATGCTACTTGCGATACACAGACTAGACTTACGATATAAAAATGCAAATGAAAAATTTGGAATTTGATCATCCCGAGTCAGGAAGTTTCAAAATATATGATAGTACATAAATAGAAGATCTAGATTACTAACTGAATTTTTACTTTTCAGCTGCATAATTTGGAGTACTGTGAACTGTCATTGATTTAATTTTTTCAGATTGGTCACCTCGAAATGCCAGTTTATTTTAAGTAACTAAGTGTGAGTGAATAAAACATTTACAATTTTTGTAATAAGTACATAATTCCTATAGGACTTGAATATTATTTATTTGGCTATTTTCCTGAATAGAAAGAAATCTGAAACTTATTTCCAAGGAAGTCACAAAAAAAAGAAAACTACTTTTCTTCTATTTTATTTCTATTCCATTTTAAAAAATAATGAATGTGGTTTAGAGAGAGGAGACCTGGATTGAATTACTGTCTCTGGCTTTTATTAGCAACATGACAGTGGATAAGTTTGCTTCATATGATTAATTTGTAATATCACCTACCTCACAGGGTTGTTGTGAGGAAAGCGCTTTGTAACATTTAAGTGCTATAGAAATTTGAATTATAATTTAATAATAGTTGATGTGATAAGTGGACCCTTATGCAAATTGTTAATGATTATCATTTCATTACTCAATTTTAGTAGCTAAATTTTTAATACTATTTTAATTTGTATGTTATTTTTAGTTGTGTGTTTATAAAACTATATCAATACATTTGTTTAGGCTTTTATATTTGAAGAGAATGCTACATCCTGATATGGTTATTATTTGTGTTCAGACCCCAGCTGAAAATCCTTGCCTGATAGTCATGCCCATATTATGCATACATGAAGAAGCCACACAGCACTGCAATATTTGGTGATCCTGGCAGTTTTCAGGCCACCTTGGCTAGTCCCCTTCCCATTCAAGATGAAAAGTCTCTGTCCTTTTTCTGTTGTCAGAATTTTGAATGTAGATTTACCACTACCTCTGTATCTAAATAAAGGTAAGAAGATCACTTTTAAAATTGTATTTTATAATCAGTTTTTAAATCTTTTGCAAAATGCACAAACCAGAACTAGTTAATTTTTGCTTACTGAAAATGGATTCATATTTTGTAAGTAGTTTCAGGTATTAGTGTGGTAGAAAGAGCCCTGGTTTGGCATTTGTAAATCTTGAGTCTTACTTCTTACTACCATATCTAAGGTAGCAAGTCCCCTCAGCTCTCTGGGAATCACTTTCCTCATTTGTAAAATGAAGGAGGTATATTTGAAATGCCATCCTATTCTAAATTTTATGAATTTTATGATACTATGATCTATTGCTATGGCTTGATAATTTATCACACATCATAACAAAAGTTATCCTAACTTTTGAACACTAGTATTTTTTTAAAAAATATTTTGTGTTTTCTTTGTCTTGAGAAGGTATGGTGAAAAATGTCAAGTTTTAAAATAATTTCCATTTTATAATATTTGCCCTTGTCATTCAATACAGTTGTAAATAATTTTATAAAATTAAGTTTACTTGTTGTATTACTTATGGAAATGAAATGCTTAAGTGTTTTTTTTCCTGTCTGTCACAAATACAGTATTTTAAATTAAAGAAATTAATTACTGTGGCCTTCATTTAGAAGTGAATGGTAACATGTTATATGGTAACTACAAGAATAAAGGATTAAATTCATACATAAATCACATTTGGTGAATTCACAACTTGAAAAATTACCAAATTTGAAAATTCTGTTACTGCTATTTTACGGGCATGCAGAAAAAATGAAAACATAGTTATTAGAAAATAAAAATTTCAGAAAGTTTAAATTTTAGGTAAGAAATTTATGAATAAAAGAAGGGAAAGAAAGAAAATTTGAAGGAAATATTCACTTAGGATATTATGGCTATTATAGTGGAGAATTGTCAAAAGGGAAAAATAAATGATCCCTTTTATTTTTAATGTTCTTACTGCAGGAGCATTAGCATTTTTTTTTAAATCTGACAATCATCCTTCTTATGAAGTCTAGGTTTTCTAATATTACCAAGAACAAAACATCAACTCACACATTTGATGTCTTTGCTTATGTCTTATGCTTCTTTTTTACTTTTTGTGAGCTATTACTGTTCCTCTAACTCTTTACTAGCCTGCTCAATAATTTTGCCTTCTTTGACAGTTCTGTTCTTCTCAAATAGCTGGTCTTGTGTTATTTGTGTTTACTTTAACAAATAATACCCCCTTCCAACTAGATTGTAAGCATCTTGAGGAGGATAGGAGCTAAAGCAAATCCTATTTTGAATTTCTATATTCATTTCAGTATTTTGGAAATTTGATTTTGATCACTTGGACATTGGGATAAATAAAAAATGGAGAAAAATTATATATTGGAAAAAGGTTAGTCTTAAATACATGTTACAGTTGACTGAAAAGGAAAAAACAGTACTTTTATCTAGGTACTTTTCCTCCTATTCTTAATTAAGTTAAGAGTTACATCAAAAGGTAATTGAAACATTTACTTGAATTCACAAGAGTACTGGAAAGTTGATTTAAATATCAATTTGATGGAAGAGAGAGATGGGATAATTCTAGATCTTTAATTCTCAGCAAACAAAGATGAAATTTACAAAGAACTATAGATGGTAAGAGTACTGAATGAAAAGGAATAGAATATCTATTATGCCAGTGGTAAAGTAGGATATTTCACAGTAGAAATACTTAGCGATGGGGCGGCTAGGTGGTGTAGTGGATAAAGTACCAGCCCTGGAGTCAGGAATACCTGAGTTCAAATCCGGTCTCAGACACTTAATAATTACCTAGCTGTGTGGCCTTGGACAAGCCACTTAACTCCATTTGCCTTGCAAAAAAAAGAAAAAGAAAAAAGAAATACTTAGGGTTTAAAAAAAGGATGGTGTTGAAGTGAATCATAGTAAATTAGGTTAGCTCTATTTTGTATTACAGAGATACAGATAATAATTCTTACAGAAATATAAGTCCTATGTTCATAATATTTGCCTGTTCCTGAGATACCTGGCTCCATTTTACATCAAGTAAAATCCTACATAACCCCTAATATTTTCATGTTGTTTCCTTGTTCTCCCAATCAGAAGTGATCTCTTCCTTCTAGAACTTCTTGGACCACTCTTCCCCTGTTCATTATCACAGTGTGTGTGTGTGTGTGTGTGTGTGTGTGTGTGTGTTATGGATCATGTCAGTCAAACATTTATTAAGGAACTTCCATGTATTTCTATGTGCCAAGCCCTGTAGCCCATAAGAATACAACAAAGTTGAAAAAGTTGGAGGAGGAACAGAAAGAGACAGGGTACCTGCTCTGTGAGCATGATAAAGTCCTATAGCCAGATGAAAAATATTTAGGTGTCTGCCTTGAACCCTCTCTTTAAAACCTGAGGATCCAAGAACTCTTATATCTACCCTCCACCTTCTCTAATGGGTGTGGTACAAGGGGCAAGAGATACTAAGGAAGTATAAATTTCAGTTTGTTACCTATCTCATTAATAAGCATTCCCATGTTTGTTTAAATTTTCTTTCAACAAACTACATCTGGAGGACTATGTTCACTTCTTGGCTCCAGAGGAGGGAAACCAGAATTGTCAAATGTGTTGAGCTCTTGCCTTAAGAATCAGTAGAAGGAATGGAGATATTTAACCTGAAGATAAGGATGTGGTTGTTGGCTGTCTCCAAAGCATATAAAAAATAGTAAAGTAGAAGAATATTTGCTCTTTTTTAGTTCAAGAAGACAGTACTAGAAAGCAATAGGTAGACATTGCGAAGAGACAAGTTTAGATCTAAGTAAGGGAAATTTCTCCAATAATTAAAGCTCCACAGAAGTGGAATGAGTTGCACTGGGAGAATAGGGAACTTGCCTTAAAGGTCTTAAAAGGCTGACCCTTTATCAGTTGTGCTGTACATTTTTTTCAGGTAAAGAGCTTGGGATTTAAAACAAAATGAAACAGAAAATTCACTGCTCTAAGAGCTTACAATCTAATAGTGGAAAAGCATGAAAATTATATAAGCAATATACAAAATAATTATGAGATAATCAACAGAAGGAACAAGCTAACAGGCATATAGAAAGCCTTGTAGAGGATAGAATAATAGAAACTTGAATTCTGAATGATTTCAGGGAAGATGGATTTGAAGAGAGTCTTCTAGGTATAAGGGACAGAAATACTCAAATTTCTGGAGCTGGAGTATGGAATATTGAACAGCAAAGAAGGTAAGCATCATTGGATTACAAGAGTATGATTTCCGGGAGACTAGAAAGATAGGAAGGGAGCAGATTTATTTAATGTTTATTACTGTTAATACTTTTTACAAGATCAGATCACTGTTTAAAGATTAATTCAATAGCTGAGCACAGCATGAACTGAAGTAAGATTTGAAGCAGAGAGAGACAAACCACAGTCAATTGCAACAGATGATGAGGTTGGAGGGATAGTAGTGCCAGAGGAGAGAAGGGACTGAACACTCTTTGCAAGAGGAATAAGGACTTTAGAGAAAGAGTAATTCTATTCACTTGGATCTCAATTTGGATATTTGCTCATGGAGAGATGATCCACATGGAAATTTGCCAGTGCATTATTGTGAGATGAGCAGTCTGGAATTGTTGCTCAATGTGAAAAAAAAGCCATAAAACATGATACTTTACAGAGTAATAGCCAACAAGAGGTTATCAGATCATTGATTCTCTCAAGAATATTTTGGATGATCCAAGGGATAAAAGGCAGCTCCATGCCATAGTGTATAAAGTGCCAGGGCTAGAGTCAGGAAAGCTCATCTTCCCGAGTTCAAATTTGTTTAACTTTGTTTACCTTAATTTTCTCCTCAATAAAATGAACTGGAGAAGAAAATGGCAAACCACTCCAGTATGCCAAGAAAACCCCCAAAAGGGGTCATGAAGGGTTGAACATGCCTGAAAATTGACTAACAAAGGGGTGATGGAAAGACACAAATTAGCTCAAGTAGACTCTAAAATATACCAATTATATAGTACATAAGAATTAGGATAACATCAGCAATATGTATAACTAAGGAGATATACCAGTTATGTACTAAGAATATAAAGGATTTCGGATCATGTATATGTTATACGTGTTAAAGGAACCAAAAAATTGCTCATTGGAACAGTCCTCAGAATTTCTATGAAGATAGGAGGAATGATCTCATGAGAGCACAATTTTTTTTCAGTTTTTGTGAGACAATGGGATTAAGTGACTTGCCCAAGGTCATACAGCTAGTAAATATTAAGTGTCTGAGATCATATTTGAACTCAGATTCTCCTGATTCCAGGGCCAGTACTCTATCCACTGTATCACTAGCTGCCCTCTATGAAAGCACAGTTTGTATTTTGTACATGTATCGATATGAATGTGATCTTGTTTCCATTGAGGTATCAAGAGTCTTGGATATGAGAAGGATCTCATATCATTTACTCTTAACATGTAACTGAAAAAAAATTTCCCTTCTGCAACATTTCTAACAATTAGTTACTTAGAAAACTTTTTTTGGGGAGGGGGTTTGTAAGGCAATGGGGTTAATTGACTTGCCCAATGTCACACACATAAATATGTATTGTGTCTGAGGCTGGATTTGAACTCAGGTCCTCCTGACTCCAGGGCCAGTGCTCTACTATACCACCTAGCTGCCCCACTTAGAAGACTTTTTAAAAATTGACCTTTTTTCTCTCTTGCTTTATTTTTTTCCAAATTAATAGTATTTTTTCCAATTATATTTAAAGATAGTTTTTCAATTACTCATTTTTTTAAACTTAATGGTATGTGATTTTTTTTTTCCCAATTAAATGTAAAGATCATTTTCAACGTTTACTTTTTATTTTTTGTTTTTGCAAGGCAGTGGGGCTAAGTGACTTGCCCAAGGTCACACAGCTAGGTAATTATTGTCTGAGGTCCGATTTGAGCTCAGGGCCTCCTGACTCCAGAGCCCATGCTCTATCCATTGTACCACCTAGCCGCCCCTCAATATTATTAAGATTTTGAGGACTAAATTTTTCTTCTTTATTCCCCTTAACCACTCCTAAGACAACAAACAACTCTCTCTAGGCAATACATGTGTAATTCTATTGATTCTATTTCCACATTGTTCATGTTGTATAAAAAGAAAAAACGAGAGAAAAAAGTGAAAACAGAAAGCTTTCATCATAGTTGTTTTTTTTCTGGATGTTTTAGCATTTTCTGTGATGTGTCTTTTGAAACTATTTTGGATCATTATATTGATGAGAAAAGCTAAGTCTATCAATCACACTGTTATACAATGTTCTGGTTCTGCTCACTTCACTCAGCATCAGTTCATGAAAGTGTTTACAGACTTTTGTGAAGTCAGTCTGCTCATCATTTCTTTTACTGTATTAGTATTCTATTACATTCATATATCACATGTTCAGCCATTCCCCAAGTTATGGGCATTCTTTGAATTTCCAATTCTTTGCTACCAGAAAAAAAATCTTGCCATAAATTATTTTGTACATGTGGGTTTTCTCTCCCTTTTAAGTGATCTGTTTTCTTCTTTCTAAGCTCTTCCCCCATTTTATGATACAGTCCAAGTAGTGGAATTGCTGGATCAAAGGTCATGTAGTTTTATATAGTAACAAATTGCTCTCCAGAATAGTTTGATTCACACTACTACTAGTAATGTAGTAGTGTTCCAATTTTCCCACATCTACATTTGTCATTTTCTTTTTCTGTTATATTAGCCAATTTGATGTGTGATGTATCGCAGAAATGTTTTAATTTGCATTTCTCTAAAGATTTCAGAGCATTTTTGCATGATTGTAGATAGCTTTAATTTCTTCATCTGAAAACTGCCTGTTCATATCCTTTGCTTATTTATCAATTGGGGAATGACTTAGATTTTTATAATTTGATTCAGTTCTCTATATAATTTAGAAATGAAACCTTTAGCTAGCAGAAACAGTGATTATAAAAATTGTTTACAAAATTTTCACTCTTCTAATCTTGGTTGCATTGGCTGTGTTGATGCAAAAACTTTTAAAATTTATTGTAATAAAAGCTATACCATTTATATTTTATAGTAATATATCTTGTTTGGTAATAACATCTTTTCTACAAAGATCTAACAGGAAAGCTATTTGCTCTTGTTGGTTTATAATATTACCCTTTATGACTAAATCATGTACCCATTTTGCCTTATCAATTGCTGCTTTATATAATTTTAGATCTGATATAGCTAGGCCAAATTTCTTTGCATTTTGAAAAAATTAATTCCCTTGATATTTTTTATTTTTTTATATTTATTTTCTAATGTTTTTTATTCTCATTTCATACAAATGTTTTTTTACATTAATAAAATATACTGTAAACAAAATACCCCTCCCCCCATGAATATAGATAGACTTGCTTGGGCGAAAAAGTAAAGGGGAGAGAGAAAAAATTAAAATTAAAATAATAGTAATAATTGTAGGTATGGCCAGGTGGCACAATGGATGAAGCACCAGCCCTGGAGCCACGAGCACCTGAGTCCATATCCAGCCTCGTAAACCCAATAATCACCCAGCCATGTGATATGCAAGCCACCTGATCCCCACTGTCCTGCAAAAACCAAAAAAGAAGAATGAAAAAAAAATAGGCCCAAAATAAAATAAAATAGTAATAATAGTAGGGGTGGGTGGGTGGCAGAGATTGGCCCTTGAGCCAGGAGCACCTGGGTCCGAATCTGGCCTCAGACACCCAAAGATCATTCTGCTATGTGGCTCCAGGCAGGCCACCCAGCCTCACTTGCCCTGCACCCTCCCTCAAATAATAATAACAAAAAATGTGCTTCAGTCTTTGTTCCAACACCATCAACTCTGTCGCGAGTGGATCACATTCTTTATGATAAGTCCATCACAAAAGTTAATTCCATATTTTTCCAACGTTGCCATTGCTGATCGCAACTCCCTCCTTTCTTATTTCTCCACTACCGTGTACTATATTTTCTTTCTCCTTTCACTCTGATTCTGCTGTAGGGTTGCTGAGTGGCGCAGAAGACAGATCCCTGGTCCTGGGGCCAAGAAGCCCTGAGCCCCCATACCACCCCTTAGGCCCAGAATCCACCTGGCCCTATGGTCCTGGGCAGGCCTTCCAATCCCAGCCCCTTGCAAGAAGTAAAAAAGAAAATGTCTTATATCTGAACACTGGCCTCCCCCATGGTCCATCCTCTCCTCCTTTATTCACATCCCCACCCCTTCCCCCTGCTCCCCCCTCCTTCTTACTCCAGATGTCTATACCCCATTGAGTATATTTGCTGTTTCCTCTCCTAGCCATTTCTGATAAGAGCAAAGGTTCCCTCATTCCCCCTTGCCTCCCCCCTTCCATGTCATTGCAATAGCTCATTGTAATAAAAAAAAATCTTATTATGTGAAATATCTTGGACTATTCCCCCTCTCGTTTTTCTTTCTCCCTTTCCATTTCCCTTTTTTTCCTATTGACTTCATTTTTACACCATATTTTATCTTCAAATTTATCTGTATCATTTTTCTATACATGCAGTTTATCCTCATTAAGTCCCTCATATTTCCCCCCCTCTCCTCCAATCTCCATGCTTCACCTGAGACCTGTATCTGAAGATCAAACCTTCTGTTCAGCTCTGGCCATTCCAAAAGGAACCTTTGAAATTCCTCTGGTTCATTGAAAGTCCATCTTTTTCCCTGGAAGAGGACATTTAGTCTTGCTGGGTAGTTCATTCTTGGCTGCATTCTAAGCTCTTTTGCCTTCTGGTATATTGTATTCCAAGCCCTACGAGCTTCCAATGTAGATGCTGCTAAGTCCTGAGTGATAATGCCTGCAGCTCCACGATATTTGAACTGTGTCCTTCTGGCTGCTTGTAATATTTTCTCTTTGACTTGGGAGTTCTGGAACTTGGCTATAATATTCCTAGGGGTTGTTTTTTTGGGATCTCTTTCTCGGGGTGGGGGGGGATCGGTGGATTCTCTCCATTTCTATTTTTCCCTCTGCTTCTAGAATATCAGGGCAATTTTCCTGTAGTAATTCTTTGAAAATGATGTCAAGGCTCTTTTCCTGATCATGACTTTCAGGTATTCCAATAATTTTCAAATTATCTTTCCTAAGTCTGTTTTCCATACCAGTTGTTTTTTAATGAGATATTTCACATTTTCTTCTAATTTTTCATTTTTTTGGTTTTGAAGTATTGATTCCTGATTTCTGGTAAATTCATCGATCTCCCTGAATTCTATTCTTTGTCTGAAGGATTTATTCTCCTCAGAGAGTTTTCTTATCTCTTTATCCATCTGGCCAATTTTGCTTTTTAAAGCATTCTTCTCCTCAATAACTTTTTGAACTGTTTTATCCATTTGACCTAAGCTGTTTTTTAGCATGCTATTTTCTTCAGCATTTTTTTGGATTTACTTGACTAAGCTGCTGACTTCATTTTCATGTTTTTCCTGCATCTCTCTCTTTTCTTTTCCCAGTTTTTCTTCCAACTCCTTCATTTGATTTTCAAAGTCTTTTTTGAGCTCTATCATAGCCTGAGCCCAATTTCTGTTTTTCTTGGAGTCATTAGATTCAGGAGCTTGTGCTTCCTCATCTTCAGACTGAGTATTTTGATCCTTCTTGGGCTCATTTGCAAAATATTTCTCAGTGGTCTTCCTCATTTCTTTGCTTGTTCATTTTCCCAGCCTAAGCCTGTTTTTTGGGGGGTGCTTCCTGAGCTTTTGGGACACTCCCACAAGGGTCTCAGTGTGTGAGGTTCTGTCCTCCCTCCTGGTCTGTGAATGAACATAAGCGCCCCCCTCTGCCACAGGGCTGAGGTGGGGGGGGCCGCTGCTTTTCTATGGGGGGGCCCTGGACCGAGATCAGGATCTGAATGTGGTCAGAGCCCCAGAGTGCTGTTCCAGGGGCAGAGGACAGAGCTCGGCAGTCTCTCTCTCTTCACTCCCCTCCCTCAGCTCAATGGGCTCATGCCCTGGGGGCTCCTGCTTCTGTTTCCGGGTCTAGGCTGCTAGTTGTGTGCCCTGAGGGCTGGGCTCCACGTGCTCACTCTGGCAGAGGTACCCTGCTGTTCCCCCACTTTTGTGCTGGTGCTCCCCGGGTTGCAGCTCAGGAGACTACCCTGCTGCTGTGAGCCACAGCATCTAGTGCCCTGGGGCTGCCTCTGGGAGGCTGAAGTTCTTTCCCTCTGGTGGGCCACCCCTCTGGCAGGCTGCCCTCCAACCTGGGGAGCAGAGCCTTTCTGCTCTTTTCCAGGTTACCTTGGGAAGGAGAAGGAGTCCCTTTGTGGGGTCTGTCTCTCGAAAGTTTAGTTAGAGTCCTTAGTTTATGAGTTTTTATCAGAGAGCTCCTAAGACTCGATCCCTTCATGTCACCATCTTGGCTCCGCCCCCCCCCCCTTGATATTCTTGATCTTTTATTTTTCCAGATAAATTTTGTAATTTTTTATAGCTCCATAAAATATTTTTTTGTAATTTTATTTGTATGGCACTGAATAAGTAAATTAGTGTAAGTAGAATTATCATTTTTAATATATTAGCTAAGCCTTCCCATGAGCAATTGATATTTTTCCATTTGTTTAGCTATGACTTTATGTGAAAAGTATTTTGCAATTATATTCATAGAGTTGCTAGATTTTTCTTGGGAAGTAGACTGCCAGGTATTTTATGTTGCCTGCAGTTAATTTAAGAGGAATTTCTCTTTCTATATATTGTTGCTGAAATTTATTGGTAATTTATAGAAATACTAATGATTAATATGGATTAATTTTATATTCTACAATATTGCTAAAGTTGGTAATGGTTTCAAGTCTTTTTTTAGTTGATTCCCTATCACTCTTTAAGTATTGGATCACTTGCAAAGAGTGATTTTGGTTCCTTATTGCCTCTTCTAATTCCTTCAATTTCTTTTTCTTCTCTTACTGCTAAAGTTCACATTTCAAATGCAATATTGCATAATAATGGTGATAATGGACATCCGTGTTTCACCCCTCATCTTGTTGGGAATCATTCTAACTTATCCCATTATATGTAATGCTTGCTGATCTTAGATCACTGCTACTTATCATTTTAAGGAAAACTCCATTTATTCCTATATTTTCTTGTATTTTTAATAGAAATGGGTGCTATATTTTGTCAAAAACTTTTTCTTCAATTACTGAGATGTCATATGACTTCTTTTGTTATTTATATGACCAATTAAGTTGATAATTTTTCCAATATTAAAGTAGTCCTACATTCCTGTATAAATTCTACCTGTTCACAGTGTATTATCCTTGTGAGAATTTGCTGTAATTCTCTTTGCTTTTGTTTTGTTAAAAATTTTTGCATCAATTAAAGCATCTCTGAGGTACCACCTCACACCTCTCAGACTGGCCAATATGACCAGAAAGGACAATGATCAGTGTTGAAAGGGATGTGGGAAATCTGGGACACTAATGCATTGTTGGTGGAGCTGTGAACTCGTCCAACCTTTCTGGAGAGCAATCTGGAATTATGCCCAAAGGGCAACAAAAATGTACATGCCCTTTGATCCAGCAATACCACTACTGGGTCTATACCCTGAAAAGATTATGGAAAAAGGGTAAAAACATCACTTGTACAAAAATATTCATAGCAGCCCTGATTGTGGTGGTAAAGAATTGGAAACTGAGTGGATGTCCATCAATTGGGGAAATGGCTTAATAAACTGTGGTATATGTATGTGATGGAACACTATTGTTCTATTAGAAACCAGGAGGGATGGGAATTCAGGGAAAGCTGGAAGGCATAAACTGATGCTGAGCGAGATGAGCAGAACCAGAAGATCATTGTATACCCTAACAGCAACATGGGAGTGATAAGCAACAATCACACAATTTTGGGATATCTGCGATGGAGAATATCATCTGTATCCAGAGAAAGAATTGTGGAGTTTGAACAAAATCCAAAGACTATTAATTTTAATTAAAAAGCCCATTATCTTATTATGTAATTTTGATATCTCTTATACTTTATTTTTTTCTTAAGGATATGATTTCTCTCTCATCACATTCAACTTAGATCATTGTATACCATGGAAATAATGTAAAGACTAACAGACTGCCTTCTGTGGGGGTTGGGGGGGGAATTGAGATTAGGGGGAAACTGTCAAATTCAAAACGTACAATTTTTGTGAAATTTTTCAAAAAAAATTTGCATTAGGTAAATTGGTCTATAATTTTTTTCTCTATTTTAGTTCATCCTGATTTAGGTATCAGGACCATTGTTTGTGTCAGAAAAAGAATTTGGTAGAACTCCTTTCCTTTTTTTCCCAAATAATTTATATATGTTTGGAATTAATTTCCCCTTTTGGAAACTTGGAATTAATTTCTCTGCTTTGGCTGCATTCCATAAATTTTGGTATGTTGTCTCATTATTGTCATTCTCTTTGATGAATTTACCAATTCTAATATTTGTTGTTTGACTCACTTAGTCCTTTAGAATTAGACTATTTAGTTTCCAGTGAATTTCTGGTTAACTTTTCCATAGCTCTTCATAAAAGTAATATTAATTATATCATGATCTGAAAAGGATGCATTTAAAATTTCTGCCATTTTGCAGTGGATTGTAAGATCTTTATATATTAATATGTGATTAATGTATGTGTAGGCCAATGTACCATGGAGAAAAAGGTATATTTCTTCATATCCCCATTCAATTTTCTCCAGAGGTCTTTCATATCTACCTTTTAAAAAATTCTGTTCATGTGGTGGCTAGGTGGCGTAGTGGATAAAGCACCGGCCTTGGAGTCAGGAGTACCTGGGTTCAAATTCTGTCTCAGACACTTAATAATTACCTAGCTGTGTGGCCTTGGGCAAGCCACTTAAACCCGTTTGCTTTGCAAAAACCTAAAAAAAAATTCTATTCACCTCCTTAAATTTTTTTCTTGTTCATTTTGATGTTAGGTTTATTCAGTTTTTAGAGGGGGAAGTTGAGGACCCCTACCAGTATAGTTTTGCTGTCTATTTCTTCCTGTAACTTCCCTTCAAAGAATTTGGATGCTATACCAGTTACTAGATATATGTTTAGCATTAATATCATTGATATTCATTGACTATGGCATCTTTTAGTATGATGTAGATTAATTAGATCTATTTTTGCTTTTATTTTGTCTTGAGATCAAAATTTCTACCCCTGCTTTTTAAAAAACTTTACCTGAAGCATATTATATATTGCTCCAGCCTTTTGCCTTTATTCTGTGTGTTATCTCTCTGCTTCAAATGTGTTTCTTATAAAGAACGTACTTTAGGATTTTGGTTTTTATGGATGAATCATCCTATTCACATTCAGAGTTATGATTACTAACTGAGTTTCCCTCCATCTTCCCCTCACTATACTTTTTTCCTTTTCCCCTATTCCCCCCTCATTACTGTTTTGCTTCTGATCAACACCTCCCTCAATCTTCCCTATCTTCTAGCAGGCCCTCCTCCTGTTATTTTCCTTCCCCCCCTTCTTTCCTATAGTGTAAGATAGATTTCTATATCCAACTGAATGTGTATTATTCCCTCTTTGAGCCAAATCTTTAAATTAAGTACTTGTAAATGCCATAAATACAAGTATCTTCCCAAGTATCTTAAGAAATACAAGTATCTTCCCCAGGAGGGATGTAACCTTATTGAATTCTATGTGGTTGTTTTATTTCCTATTTTCCTTTTTATGCTTCTCTTGAAGCTTGTATTTGAAAATCAATTTCTGTTCCACTTTCGTCTTTACATCAGGAAAGTTTGAAGGAACCTCATTTCATGGTGTGTCTTATCTTTTTGCCTGAAAAAAATTATGCTCAGTTTTGTTGGACAGTCAATTCTTGGTTTAAATCCTAACTCTTGCTTTCTGGAATGTGATTTTCCAAACCCCTCTGCTTCTTTAATTCAGAAGTTACTAAATCTTGTTCAATCCTGAATGCCAGCTCCTTGATATTTGAATTGTTTCTTTCAGGCTGCTTGCAGAATTTTTTCCTGATAATTCTACAATTTGCTTATGATATTTCTGGGAGTTTTTATTTTGACATTGAGGTGATTGATATATTCTTTCAATGACTTTTACCTTCTGGTTCTAGGAAATCAGGGAAATTTTCCAAAGATGCTATCCAGGTTCTTTTTCTGATCATGGCTTGCAGGTAGTTTGGCAATTCTTTTTTTTTTTTTTTTGCTTGCTTGTTTTTTTGATTTTGCAGGGCAATGGGGTTAAGTGACTTGCCCAAGGTCGCATAGCTAGGTAATTATTAAGTGTCTGAGGTCAGATTTGAACTTGGGTCCTCCTGACTCCAGGGCAGGTATTCTATCCCCTGTGCCACCTAGCTGCCTAGTCTAGTAATTTATAAATTTTTTCTCCTGTTTCTTTTTCCAGGTCAGTTGTTCTTCCAATGAGGTATTTTATATTTCTTCTTCTTCCTCCTCCTCCTCCTCCTCCTCCTCTTTTTTTTTTAACATTCTTTTGATTTTGTTTGACTGATTCTTGCTATCTCAGGACCATTAGCTTCCACTTACCTAGTTCTAATTTTAAAGGAATTCTTTTCTTCAGTTAACTTTTTGTACCTCTTTTTTCATTTGGCCATTTCTACTTTATAGGGAAGAATTTTCTTCAGTGAATTTTTTTTCCATTTGGCCAATTTTATTTTTAAAGGAATTGTTTTCTTCAGTCAGCTTTTGTCCTTCCTTTTCCAGATTTCTGTCTCTCCAAATTTTTTTCTATACCTCATTTGATTTTTAATATTTTTTTGAGTTCTTCCAAGAAGGCTTTTTGAGCTTGAGACCAGTTCATATTCCCCTCTGAGGGCTCACATGGTTGACATTTTGACAATGTTGAACTCTTTTTTTTTTTTTTTTTTTTTTTTTTTTTTTTTAGGATTTTGCAAGGCAAATGGGGTTAAGTGGCTTACCCAAGGCCACACAGCTAGGTAATATTATTAAGTGTCTGAGACTGGATTTGAACTCAGGTACTCCTGACTCCAGGGTCAGTGCTTTATCTTAGCTGCCCCCCGTTGAACTCTTCTAAACTTGTATTTGGATCTTCCTATTCTCATTATGTTTCTTGCTTTTTTTTTTGTTTAGTTTAGCTTCTGGGGTTCAGGGGGCACTATCCAAAATTGCTTCTTCTGAGGTTTAGGGGCCTGGACTGTCTACTCTCAGGCCTGAGATACAGACAGCTTGACTACTGTGTTTAGGGTGGTCTGACTTAGTCACACCTGTTATGCACTGGGTTCTGGGCTGGCAGTTTCCTTTCTATTCTGGGTCTGGAGGCCTCACAGTTGACCTGTTGAGCCAGGACTACAGAAGTGGGTTGCTGATCTATGCTATGGCTAAGAAACTCCCTCTGCTTTGCTTTGATGGTGCCTGCACTGGTCTCATTTCCCTTTTTGAAAGGCGTTCTAAGTTCTCCTGTGCAGAAAAATTATTTCACTCTAACTCCTTGTGGATTCTGTCTCTCAAGAATTTTTTAGGGACTTGATAAAACATTTCTGAGGAACTGAGGAGAGCTTAGGCAACTTCCTGGTTTCTCTTCACCATTTTGACTCTAACCCCTCTTCTTTGAAGACTTCTAATGGGGTTAGATACCTCTATAGGAAGGTACCTTATTCCTAATTTGGAATATTTTATGCTTTTTTTTTTTAGTTTTTGCAAGGCAATGGGATTAAGTGACTTGCCCAAGGTCACACAGCTAGGTAATTATTAAGTGTCTGAAGCCAGATTTGAACTCAGGTACTACTAACTCCAGGGCCAGTGCTCCATCCACTGTGCCACCTAGTCTCCTCTAGAAGTTTTATTCTTAAACTCAGATTTTCCTTTTCCTACTTTTCAACCATATTTTCTTGTTTGGCTTATCAGACTGAATATCAAGTCATTAAATAACCCAGAATTTTCTTTAACTGAAGTTGATATTTTGCATCCAAGAGTAAAAATTTTAATTTATTCATTTTAACCAATGTGTACTATTATTTTAGGCTCATTAGTTAGCTAAACTTCTTAGCTTAGTATTATTTTCAAATTTGATAAACTATTGCTTAAAATAATAAACTAAGAACATATCCTGGATACTACTAGAGATTTCCCGAGTTGATCAGTCATTTAAGACTGCTCATTAGATTCATTCATTTCAATTCTGAACCCACCTAATTTCACTATCATCTAGTCCATATTTCTAAATCTTTTTTTTTTTTTAACAATAATAGCAAGAGAAACTTGGTCAAATGTTTTGCTAAAATATAGGTAAATTGTATCTATCGAATTCTTCCAATCTACCAATTTAATCACTTTGCCAAAAAATCAAGGTTGTCTTGTGACATCCTGTTTATTCATTAGATAGTAGGTAATATGTCACAAGGTTAGGAGAGATACTAGGAAAAATGCATAGATCCATAAATTATCTACATAAAGATAATAACTGAATCCATACTCAGTATGTATGAAACTTAAACCTCTTCAAAATGTTCTTGTGTCTACTGACTTTACTATCTTCCTTGCAGTTCTTATCTCACCATCCTGCAGTCACCTTGTTTCTTACCCTTCCTTCACTTCTATATCCCACAAATTGCCAAATTTTATTATTTGTCCATAGAATTTTTTTCCTATCCCCTTCTCTACATTTATACTTCTCTATCCTCTTTTCTTCCCCACTTTTTTTTTCAAGGCAGTGGGGTTAAGTAGCTTGCCCAAGGCCACACAGCTAAGGTAATTATTATGTGTCTGAGGCCGGATTTGAACTCAGGTACTCCTGACTCCAGAGCTGGTGCTCTATCCACTGTGCCACCTAGGTGCCCCTCCACTTCTTCTTTAGTTTATTACAATAGCCTCTAATTAATATCTTTGCATAATCTCCCTCTAACCAATCCTTCATAAACCCTGCTTAACTGTTATTCTAAAATAAGAAAATTAACTCTGACCATATTGCCGCCGCTCCTCTCCTCTTCAGTGATTTCCTATCTAGGGTAAATAGAAAATTTGGCCTTTAATATTTTCCTTTTTATGGTGTTCGCCTATTTTTTTAAAGTTAATTTTGCAAGCCATTTTTTAAAAATTTTTTTCTAGGAACACATAGGTTATTAAATAATTTGTTTATTGTATTGCATTTACAAAGAAAACAGACAGTGCACCCAAGTAGAAAGAATAAAAATGTATTTTCCATCAGGGCTGTTGTATTGTTGCTTTTTACTGACACCAAGTACAAATCCATTAGAGAGCATTTTGTGGCAATTTCAATGTAGGATGAAATCTCAAGAAAGCAAGCATGGGGGCACCTGGAGGACTGGATTCTACAGTTGCCTCTTCATGTCTTCTAATCCATATGGTTTCCTCAGTGAGTCAGGGAAAAAAGCCCTTATTTGGTAGGGAAACATTTCAGAAATTATGTTACAGGACTTATCTTTCCACCATGATAATAAGTTATTCCTTTTGCATCAGAATTATTCCTTTCATATCAGACTATTTGTTTAAAAGGAATTACCAGTTTTTCTTCTTCAATGCCACAACCAGAAATGCCTTAATGGCATTTAAAGAAGTATAACTCAAGAGTCCCAGTTTATCATCACTTAAAATGCAAATAAACCTGGAAACCCAGGGCAAAATTAAGTTGCTGAAGGATTTCCCTGACATTATGAATCCTTGGTGAGCTTTATTATTCTCTTTATTTTTTCATAGCTATACATGGGTAGCCTGACCCATAAATCCCCTAGAGAAATAATAACATCATCTGATTTCATTATTATCACCAAATCAAGAATCTGATGAATTGACTAGCCAGACAAGAATATGAAGGGAACAGTTTACACCTCTGTTAGATTCTAAACCCAAAGAAAACTGAGCACATAACAGTCTTAACAGTTCTAAAACATTTTCCTCTCAAGTTATACTTGCTTGGCTTTCTCTAAATTTCATAGTTCTGAAGCAGGTTACATCCTCTATGAGAGCTTGATTCCCAAGGTCCATAATGAGGAAGCGCTGCTGTGATCTCAATCCTGCCAAACTTTGGCTTTGCAAGCCATTGTTAAGCATCTACTATGTACTAGCCAATGGTTTTTACAAAGACAAAAGTGAAATAATCCTTGTTCTCAAAAAGCTACATTCTACAGAAGGAAACAATATATGCACAAGTAAATATAAAAATATATCCAGAGTAATTGGGGGAATAAGGGAAGGAAGAGTACCCTAACTGGGGGTATCAAGAACAGACCTCATGTGGCATCTAAATGTAGCCTATAAAGGAGTTGGGAATTACAAATTACAAAAGGTGGAAGTGAGACAGAAGAACATTCTGGGCAGGGAGGATATCGTCAGTGCAAAGTTAAAGGCCTGGAGCTGAAAAAGATAGAATTCCCTCAGAGGGAACAGAAAGTAGATAAATGTATTTGGATTTTAGTGTGAAGCCAGACGTAACTTGAGTCATACTGTAAATGCCTTAAGCAGTAAAGACCCTGAGCCTGCAAGTCTTGTGAGTAGTAATGCACGTCTTCACTCACTCAAGCTTGACCATCAACCATGCTCCTAGTTCATCTTCCAGAGCAATTATATAGGGCTAATACCATGAGATATGGCCTGATAATTGCTTCTACAGGTGCTGCAGCTCCTGCCTCCTTACAGTCACTCCTGAAGATCCCTTATAAAATTCCCATCACCAAAGTATGGCATTTTCATTTGGTTTAACTGGATACAGGCAGTGGAGATGACATTATAAAGATGAATGCCATTGGATTTTCCCTAAGGACCATAGGATCATTCTGTTTTGACTTAAGAGAAAATCTGCTATATGTGTTGCCTTCCCTTTAAAATGTGAACTCCTTGAGTTCATTTAAACTGGGATTGCTTTTCTATTTATATCCCCAACACTTAGCTCACTGCTTTGCAAACAATAAATACTTAAAAATGCTTTTTCTTTCATTCATTTATTTATTCATTCACAGCTGTCAAATTGAGGAAGTTACAAAAGTATGAAACACTTAAGAGGTTTCAGTCAGATTATTTTTCTTCTTATCTATACAAATACCCACTATTGTATTTGTCTTACTATTTTGATAAAATTTTACACATACACACATATAATTGCCCACTTATATTCTGAAACTGTAAAAATCTTTTCATATAAAAACTGAGGTCTTGAAAGGGAAAATGATTCCTCTAGGCTCATCATGTTTTTAATTTATTTATGTTTGAATTTTACAATTCTTCCCCTAATCTCATTTCCCTCCCCCCCACCCCACACAAGAAGGCAGTCTGTTTGTCTTTACATTGTTTCCATGTTATACATTGATCTGAATTAAATGTGTTGAGAGAGAAATCATATCTTTAAGGAAAAAAATAAAATATAAGAGCAAAATTACATAATAAGATATTTGCTTTTTTTTAAATTTAGAGACAATGATCTTTGATCTTTGTTCAAAGTCCACAATTCTTTCTCTGGATGCAGATGGTATTCTCCACCTCAGACAGCCTCAAATTGTCCCTGATTGTTGCACTGATGGAATAAGCAAGTCCATCAAGGTTGATCATCATCCCCATGTTGCTGTTAGGGTGTACAGTGTTTTTCTGGTTCTGCTCATCTCATTCAGTATCAGTTCATGCAAATCCCTCCAGGCTTCTCTGAATTCCCATCCCTCCTGGTTTCTAATAATAGGACAATAGTGTTCCATAACATACATATACCACAATTTGTTCAGCCATTTCCCAAATGATGGACATTCACTCAATTTCTAATTCTTTGTTAACACAAACAGGGCTGCTATGAATATTTTTGTACAAGTGATGTTTTTACCCTTTTTCATGATCTCTTCAGAGTATAGACCTAGTAGTGGTATTACTGGATCAAAAGGTATGCACATTTTTTTTTGCCCTTTGGGCATAATTCCAAATTGCTCTCCAGCAAGGTTGGGTGAGTTCACAAGCTCCACCAAGGATGTATTAGTGTCCTAGATTTCCCACATCCCTTCCAACATTGATCATTGTCCTTTCCAGTCATGGTGGCAAGTCTGAGAGGTGTGAGGTAGTACCTCAGAAATGCATTAATTTTCATTTCTCTAATAAATAATGATTTAGAGCAGTTTTTCATATGACTATGGATCTCTTTGATTTCCTCATCTATAAATTTAGGCTCATCATGTTAGTTGTAGAGCTGAGATCAGATAGAATCCAGATGCCAAAGCATTGCAATAAAACTCATCTATTTTATATACTGGTCAAATTTTCCTGATAGCTATTTTTTCTATAGCATTCTCTCTCTATTCTTCCTGTTGTAGAATTCCTAAGTTTTTTCAAAGGTGTCATCTCTGATTTCATCTTCTCTATGAAGTCTTTTCTGATCACCACCTTCTACCCCTTATGCCCCTCCCCTACCACCCCCAATCATTAGCTCTATCTGCCAGAATGTAATTTGGTATACTGGAAATAAGTCTACTAAACACCTTGTCTAACTCATGTTTTTCACATGAGAACCTAGATTGAAATCCCTCCTCTAAGACTTCATGACCTTGGGCAAGTTTAATCACATTTATCTACTTTCTGTTCCCTCTGTGTATATTTGACTAGATGGTCATGGATCGGACTAGATGGTCACTAAGTTTCCTTCTAGCCCTCTAGATCTATGATCTTTTGAAATTCCTTTGTATATACTTTGTATTCCCTTATCTACATTACCTGTATTATCCACATTTATCCCCCAGTAAAACATAGGCTTCTTGAGGACAGGGACTATTTCAATTTTTTTCATTTTTGTCCCTTTTTATCTCTAGAATCTGGTACAATGTCTCCCTGAGCTGAATAAATGTTGAAGTGCTTTGCTGATTGTCATACTATTGACACTATCTGCAGTACACCACAATTTTTTTTTCTGATGAGATGTCTAAGTACACTTTCACCAATTTACATTTGTAAAGTTGGTTCTTTGAAGACAAATGAAAGTCTGAATATTTACAACCACTAAATTTCATCTGATTTGATTTATCAGTGTTTGAGTTTTTGTTCTTTTATCCACTATATTATCTATCCCTCTCAGTTTTATATCATCTTCTTAATTTTTAAGTATTCTTTTAAATACTTTATTCATAGCATTGTTAAAAATTAAACTATACAATGGCAAACTATAAACACAAGCACACACCTAGTACCTTGTATAGCTCACATCTTTTTCACAAGAATAGCATGAGAGAATTTATTATATACTTAGTTAAAATCTTTGCAAATTAAAAGCATTCTTTTGATGTTTGAGTTTGATTAGTTACTTAAGTCAGTTAAATGGTACAATGAATAGAATGCTAGGCCTGAAATCATGAAGATCTGATTTCAAATCCAGCCTTAAACAGTTACTAGGTCTGTGAGTTACTTAACCTCTGTTCTGCTTTAGTTTCCCCAACTATAAAAAGCTTTCTTTTTCATAATATGTGCTAGAATTTTCCAACCTAAGTTTGAATGTAAGAATTGATGGAAACTAGCAATCTTATTTCTAAATAGATGAAAAAACAGTCCTTTTGTGATGGCTCTTTCCCACAGCTCTGAGCATTCTGTGGTCCATTCTTTTGCTAACATTTCCATCTTCCCCAAATGTCTAATATATTCATCTTCTGAATTCCTACCTGTCTCTTCTAAAATTCTAACTTAAATGTAACTCCTTGTGAGTATTCTCTCTATATATCCCTTTTCTTCTAGTGTCCCAGAGAGAGAGAGAGAGAGACATATAGATATACTTATATATATATATACATATAGATATAGATAGATAAATTATATAGAGTAATATTAGGTGTTACAGATGTTAAAATGATTTTGTCTATAGTAGTCATATAATTTACTTGGAATACAGAATATACAAACATACATACATATGTGGCAACTAACAAAATGAGGAATAGTTTGAGTTAAATGTCAAATAATGAAGGCAGAGTTTTATAGGACAAAGTAATCATCTAGGCCTAGGGGAAGTTATGAAAAATCTTATGAATTTGCAATACACTAAGGGGTAATCTAGGGAGGTAGGTGATCTAGTAGAGTGCTTTACTTTGGGTAAAGAAGATCTGAGTTAAAACCCTACCAGAGACGTTACCTCTATAGCCTTGGACAAGTTAATTAACTTTTTCCAAATCTATAAAATTGGGATTAATAATGGCATTTACTTATAAAGTTGTTGTGGAGATGAAGTAAGAAGGAATTGAGGGAATTGAGTGAACAATACTGTCTCCATCTTTTGGTTCATTTCTGGAGCTAATTCAGTTCTTTTTCTATTCCATTATAGGTATAATCAATTTTGTGTCTTATAATAACTTTATTTGATTGAGAAAATATGAGAAAACTTTATTGCATTGTTTGAATCTGTGTGATTGGGAAGCTGTACCACCTCTGCCTATTGCTTAAAGACCTCAGTTATGCTGACCAGAGATCCAGTCCAATCTGAAGATATAGGCAAGGCATTTTCTTTCTTTTTTAATTTTAATTTTTGTTAATGTTTCCCCAATTACATGCAAGGATAGTTTTCAACATTCATATTTTTAAAAGCTTTTGAGTTCCATATTTTTCTACCACTCTTCCTTTCCTCTCCTCTCCCCATGGTACAAGTAATCTGATATATATATTGTATATTTACAATCATGTTTAGCATATTTTCATATTAGTCATGTTGTGAAAGAAGAATCAGAATTAAAGGGAAAAAACATGAGAAAAAAAGTTTTAAAAAGTGATCATACTATACTTTTTTTTTTTTTTTAGGTTTTTGCAAGGCAAATGGGGTTAAGTGGCTTGCCCAAGGCCACACAGCCAGGTAATTATTAAGTGTCTGAGACTGGATTTGAACTCAGGTATTCCTGACTCCAGGGCCGGTGCTCTATCCACTGCACCACCTACCCACCCTGATACTATACTTTTACTCTGCATTCAGACTCCATAGTTTTCTCTCTGGATATGGATAACTTTTTCTATATCAAGTTTTTTATAATTGTCCTTGATCACTGAACTGCTACAAGGAATTAAGTCCTTCATAGTTGATCATCTCAAAATGTTGCTATTAATGTATACAATATTCTCCTGTTTCTGCTCACTTCACTCAACATCAATTCATACAAGTTTTTCCAGGCTTTTCTGTAGTCAACTTGTTCATGATTTCTCACATTCATATACCATAATTTGTTCAGTCATTACACAATTTATGGTTATCCACTCAATTTCCAAACCTTTGCCACAACAAATGGAGCTGTTATAAATATTTTTGAACATGTGGATCTTTTCCCCAGTTTTGTGACCTCTTTAGAAATAGACCTAGTAAGTGGCTTTGTCTGGATCAAAAGGTAGGCCAAATTTTTATTGCCTTTGGGCATAGTTCCAAATTATAAGCAGCAACATTCTGTGATGATCAACTATGACAGACTTAGTTCTTCTAAGCAATGTAGTAATCATAGACAATTCTAAAAGACTTGTGATGGAAAATACCATTCACATCAAGAGAAAGAACGATGGAGCCTGAATGTAGAAACAAAAAATACTATTTTCACTTTTTAAAATTTGTTGTATGTTTCTTCTTTCTTACAATTTTTACCCTTTTGTTCTGTTTCTTCTTTCACAACGTGACTATTATGGAAATGTGTTAAACACAGTTGTAATACAATTTGATTTTTGGTATTGTGAGGCCACCTTCCTTCACATTTCTTTTCATTAATTCTCTTGGTATTCTTCCAGATGAATTTTTAAAATATTTTTCTAGTCCATAAAATAACTTTCTTGTATGGTACTAAATAAGTAAATTAATTTGGATTTAATTGTCATTTTTGTTCCATTGCCTCAGCCTACCCATGAGAAATTAATATTTTTCTAATTGTTTAGTTCTGACTGTGAAAATGTTTTGTTGCAGTGCTTATGTACCTATTGGGTTTGTCCTGGTAGATAGATTCCCAATTATTTTATGTTATCTGATATTATTTTAAATGGAATTTTTCTTTCTATATCTTGCTGCTGGACTTTGTTGATAATAAATAGAAATATTGATGTTTTATGTGGATTTATTTTAAATCCTTCATCATTATTGATATTAATTATTTCAGCTAGTTTTTTAGTCAATTCTCTAAGGATCCTCTTAAGTATACAATCCTGTCACCTGCAGAGAATGTTCATTTTGTTTCCTGATTGCTTAGTTATTCAATTGCTTTTTCTTGTCATAACTTTAGCTAACTTTTTAGTATACCATTGAATAGTGGTGATAATGAACTTCCTTGCTTTATCTCTGATCTTATTGGGATACTTCTAGCTTATCCCCATTAAAGACAATACTTGTTGATGGTATTAGAGAGATATTACTTATCAATTTAAAGAAAATTCCATTTATTCCTATGCTCTCCAGTAGGAATGGCTGTAATATTTTTTCAAAAGCTTTTTCTGCATTTATAGAGATAATCACAAAGAAAAATCTATTATTATTATTATTATTATTGATATGGTCAATTATGCTAATACTTTTTCTAATTGATCTCAGTCTTGTATTCCTGGTTTAAATCTCACCTGGTTATAGTGTATAATCTTTGTGATTTATTGCTGAATCTTCTTGCTGTTATTATGCCATTTTTATTAAAAATAAAGTTATTGTCAAAAGAAAATATGATTTAATTTTATTTTAGCAAAACATTTGACAAAATCTGTCATGGTAACTTTGATGGAGGAATATGAGTGCAAAGGTGTGATTAGCTTTTTGGGGGAAGGAATGACTGAATGGTCAGATCCAATGATTCAATGTCAACTTGGAGTTATCCAGTGGAACACATCAAGGCTCTTACTTTGGTCTTGATGTATTTAACATTGTTTTCAATAGCTTAGATAAAGGTAAAGATAACATTCCTATCAAATTTTCAGATGACACAGAAGTGGATGGGATAATGTACAATATAATAGACATGATTCACAAAAGCCTTGACAATCTAGATTATTGAACCAAATCAAGAAGACATTTTAAAGAAATAAAAGTCATATTTGGAATCAAAAGTCAAATCCCTAAAAATGAGGCAGAGGATCTATAAATAGATACTAATTCATCCAAAATGATTTTTAAAAAATGAACTGCAAACTCAAAAGTGTGCTTGGAAGCCTAAAAAACTCATTTGATCTTAGATTTTATGTAGGGGAGGGGGGTAGGGAATATGCATTTATTTGGTGCTTACTTTATGCTAGACACAAAGTTAAGTATTTTACTAATATCTCTTTTGAGAGGTATAATTTCTGATCTGAGAGAAGTTGTAGTCCCATTGAATTCTGTCCTGATCAATGACAGCTAGAGTAGTATATTTAATTCTGGATACAACATATTAACAATTATTTTGATTTTCTAGGGAACATTCAGAAAAGGGCAATTGGGATAGTGAAGATCTTCAAGTATAGTCTATATAAGAGTTATTTTGAACAACTTTGGAAGTTTATTCTTTGCCTTTGAAGTCCCTTCCAAATCTGAGGTTCTCTGATTCTGTCCAGCTTTATAGCAAAGGATCCTTTTTAAATTGTAGTGGGGGCAATTTTGGAAATGCCTTTGTTTTCCTATTTCCTTTACTTCAAGTCAACTTCAGTCCTATTTTTATTATGAAGTGCTTTCTCTGTCTTGTTATCTAAGGTCACCCCTCAGAAAAACCTACTACCGAAAAATACACAGCCAAGCCTATGAGACTTTACATTAAAATTGTACTTGAAAACATACACACAAGCTGTATGTATCAGTCCTAAACTTGTGGTCTGGGGCATGACACACAAAGATCATAGAAAAAGAGAATATGAGCAGTATGTCTCACTGATCAGCTGCATGGGAGAACCATACTATAAGATTTCCCTATGACAACATTCTTTTGTCAGTAATGGGGCTCTCTGACCTGGTTAAAATGACCAAGTTAGCAAAGTTTGCCTTTACTCTTCAGCCTTCCTATTGCTGTCTTTCCCACCTATCCTTCCCATCTCCCTCATATTCTCAAATTTCTCATGCTTCTTTCCTTTTTAAAACTGATTTCCAGTTATTATTAAATAAATGACTGATAAGACATAAATGACTGTTAGTTAATAGCTTGAATTCTATTCAGGGGATAAAGAATTTGTTAGGGTTCAAAGCCTACAACTAAATAAATAAAACAATGAAACTAATGCATATCTCTGAGTTGCTTTTGAGCTATATGATCTCAGTGTGATCACAGGAGGAAACCTAGATGAAATCAGATGACCAGAATTGTAGAGGAGAGAATTCATCCATTGGTGATTGGAGAATCTAAAACGTTTACTAGCATGATTTAGACTGGAGAAATAGCAATGGGTTTTGAGATATAGAGGCAGCTAGATGGCAAAGTAGATAAAATACTGGGTCTGAAGTCAGGAAGACTCATCTTCCTGAGTTCAAATGGAACCTCAGATACTTACTAGTTAAGTCACTTTAATTCTGTCTGCCTCATTTTCTTCTGCAGAACTAACTGGAGAAGGAAATAGCAAACTGCCCCACTACCTTTGCCAAGAAAATGTCAAATGGGGGTCACAACTGAACTGAAAACCATATTCCATATTGAAGTTCATAGAATTTGGTTTCAAATCTTAGCTCTGCTAATAAGTATTTATGTAATTTTGAACGCATCGCTTCCTAACTGTGGATCTCAGTTTCTTCTATGGAATGAGATTTCTAAATCAATTAGGGAGAATTACCCTACAGGTAAGAACTACCTTGCCTGCACTTAGCTCTTTTGGCTGCCACATAGATGATCTACTGTTGGTGCTCATCTGATTTGTTGTGAGACTAAAAAGTCTGAATTGCTGGGCATATGACTAAAAAGTATGGCTGGCATGAAGGATGCAAGCAATATCCAATTTCTGCTGTTGAGGCTAGATAAGGAAAAGGTTTTCCTTTTTCTTTTATTAAGACTAAATCTGCTGAACATTTTAAGCATCTTTGAGAATCATGTTATATATATGTATATTATATGTATATGTATATGTATATGTATATGTATATGTATATGTATATGTATATGTATATGTATTAATTTAAGGCAATGGGGTTTGAGTGACTTGCCCAAGGTCAGATAGCTGGGCGATTATTATGTGTCTGAGGTTGAATGTGAACTCAGGTCCTCCTAACTCTAGGGCCAGTGCTCTTTCCACTGCACCAACTAGCTACCCCCAGAATCATATTATATTAACACAGGATATTATTATTTCAGTTTATCTTATAAACAGAAAAAGAAGACTAAAGGACAATGGGTTGATCAAGGTAGACTATGAACCTGACTTTTCTCTTTATTTGTGTGCAATGGAATAGTTACTTTAAGTCTCAGTTTCTTTTACTTTAGAATAGGAATTAGGACTAGCTATATTTCAAGTTCCTACCAATTCTGAATCCAGTGATCTCTTCCTGCCCACTTCAGGGAATAAAAAGTAATTTCCTCTTAATTATCTATAAGAAACAAAAAAATCGAAAAAACCAAAACCTTCCTTTCAGAAGTTTAATGAGAATGAACTTCAGCAAAGTTGGGAATATTATTGTTCATTGACACTGCCATCCTTTCCTGTTTATCATGGGATGATCTGGTAGTCTGTGGACAATGACGGTAGAGGATGTTACATGTCACAAGTTTGTTTTGGATCAGAGCTAAGTGATCACATTATGTGCTGCCCCATCCTGGTATGTCCCTAGACAAAAGTCACAGGGTTCACAGGTATAAAGAGAATTTCCACCAGACATATGTGGTAGCAACTACCTTAACCCACTGAATTGTGGGTACTAAAAAATTTATGCCCTGCCTTGTAAACATGGTGATCTGGAAGTCCAGATGCTCCAGCTTAGAGACCCACTGCCAGGAAGTCCCCTGCTGAGGGTTCACTAGCAGCACCTCCGGTTGGGAAGAGCCTCATGTCTGTGTTATCAAAGCAGCAATAAACAGCTATGGGTTTCCTGCCTGGGAAGAGGCTGTCTGAAAGTCCTAAATGATAGAAACACACACACACACACACACACACACACACACACACACACACACACACACACACTTGCATACATACAGAAAACACCCAACTTCTGACTTCACTACGAGACCACTTTTTAGGAAAAGACTATATAGACAGGGGCTGGGTAATATCAGCCACAGAAGTAGTCTGAGGTTCATCCTAGCTAGGATATGCTTTGAGGCAGGTCATGAATGACAGGACAATATTGGGACAAGAGTAAGAGGTTACTGACTTGGAATTAGGAGAGACATGGATTCAAGTCCCTCTAGTGACACTAAATATAAAATTTGAACTTACTAATTTACTTCTCCGAACCTCAGATTTCTTAGTAATAATAATATTCACTTCATAGGATTATTATGAGCATAAAATGAGATGGCAAATGCAAAGTTCTTTGCTAATCTTAAAAAGCTACATAAACGTCAGTTACTATAATCATCTCTACCTTTCCATCCTCTTTATAGCTGTCTTGCCCTTATATATTTATAATCCAGACCCTCCCATTCTTGCCTGCACTTTCACTGACTGTCTCCCATACCTGGAACTAACTCTCCCTCCTCTTCACTTCCTGGCTTCAAGTCTCAGCTATAATTTGATCTTCTACAACAAGCCTTTTTTGGTATTCTCTCCAATTCATCTTATATATGTCTTATTTGTTGTAGATAGTTTCTACATGCTATCCCCCCATTACCACATGAACTCCTTGAGGTTAGTGACTGCTTGTTTTCTAATTTCATGTATGCCTAGGTGCTTAATAAAGACTTGTTGACTTGTCAACATATTCATCGTCTTGCCAAGAACATCCCAACAGCATATACAGCAGATTCTTAGACTCAGTAGTTATAGTGACATCACATTTTTTTTAAAGTGAGTACATTTCTCTGTTGTTTCCTTGCTGTCACTTTCATTCCTATCCTGTTTTGAGACCTTTATGGAATTGGATATCCCTTCAGTTTTGATACTAAATGTCTCCAATTAGGTCAAGCTCAGAGCTTAATTTTTATCAGCTTGAGTGAGCTTTTCTTTGAGTCCATGATTCAGCAATTTAGATCCATGGGGTGAAAGTGGAAATAATTTAGGATCATTATAGACTAAATCCATATTAAAGAAACAATGCTGTGGTGAATCCAAACTAATCAAAAATGAGTTTAAAGAAAAGAACAATTAGTCCAACTATCTTTATTTGGCAACAATTTAGTTCAAACTGGTGTTACTTGGTAAGATGACCTTTCATGAGAGTTAAAAGATTCACATTGGTTATAAAAGACATACATTAAGGATCTTTAGAGGGTCAGCTCAAATTCGTAATTTAATTTTTTTTTTGGTTTTTGCAAGGCAAAGGGGTTAGTTGACTTGCCCAAGGTCACATAGCTAAGTGAGCATTAAGTATCGTATTTGAACTCAGGTCCTCTTGACTCCAGGGCCAGTGTACTTATCCACTATGCCACCTAGCTGTCCCTTAAATTCATCTCTTAAAGAGGAAAGAAAGCAGGAAGGAGGTTTACTAATCCTTAAGTGGCATGAGTTGCACAGTTATATTTATTGATAATGAGAGTTATGCTGTGCAAGTCATCCTTCTTAACTTGCTTTAACCAGATTTGTTCCATCCCAGGGTCTGATTGAGAGGAAACAGGATTATTGGAGATGGTCTGGCTCTTGCAGGAGTCTCTTGATCTTAAATTGTTTTTGCTTAATTCATAACGTAAAGGGTAAAGTCTTAACTAAATCTTGGAATTCCTTCATTATTCTCCACAGAGGCTCAATATGTGTTTGCTGAATTAATGGAGGAATGCACAAATATGTTATCATTCAACTGTTATCTTTGGAGTACTCTGTTAGACACAGTTCTATATTGTTAGGGATGGCCTTATGCATAGGAAGAGCCAACAACCATTTTCATGGTGTAATTTGAGGGAAACTACTCCTGTGGCTAAAATATTTCCTCAACAGTTTGCCATTATTAGTTATTTGAATGCAATAAAATTCATATCTTCTGAAAAGACATGTCATAATTCCAGTGATTACATTTCAAAGAAGAATGGAGGGATGGAAGGTGAAGGCACCTAGTGAATGAAGTGAGCAGGGGAGACAAGGGCACAAGAACCTAAATGGGGAGAAGGGGAGAAATTCAGTGATTTGGGAACACTGAATGAGAAGTCTGGGACCACTAAAGGAAAGTTTTGACTTTACTGTTTTGGTCAGGACTAGGCCAAACCGGGCTGATGGTTGAAAATCTTGAAATTGGATAATATCAGCTCCATCAGCATGGATTTCATGGCTAGTAACTTCTGGCTAACTCTTTCCAATAAAGATGCAGCTATACCTTTCCCCATTCCTCTCCCACCCCAACCATGAAAAATGATCAAAGGATAAGAGTATGCAGTTTTCAGAGGAATAAATCTTAAGTGATTAATAAGAATTTCCCCAAAATGTTTTAAATCACTATTAATTAGGAAAATGAAAATTAAAAAATAACAAATTCTACCTTAAAATTATCAGATTGGCAATACTGATGAAAAAAATGACATGCTAGAGATGCTGTGGGAAAATAGATGCATTAATGCACTATTGATGGAGCTGTGAAGAGGTTTAGTCATTCTAGAAAGCAATTTGATACTATCCCAAGATATAAACTGTATATTCTTAGACTTAGTGATAATACTACCAAATCAAAGAGATCAAAGAAAGAGGAAAAGGATTCTTAAGTAAAAAAAAAAATATTTATAGAAGCTTTTTGTAGTCCTAAAGAATTGGATATTGAGGGGGTAACTCTCAAAAGGGAAATTACTAAATAGGCATTGGTGTATGAATATGATGGAATATCATTATTTTGTAGGAAAAGATACAGAGGACAGTTTCAGAGAAACCTAGGAAAACTTTTTTGCACTAATACAAAATTATATGTGCAGAGCTGGGAGAATTAGTTATATAATCACAAAAATATTGTTTAAAAAACAACTTCGGAAGATATAGGAACTCTGATCAACACAATGACCAATTTGTGATGAACCATGGTGTATTCTGATGGACTCAGAATACAGAGAGATGTTTTTTCACATTAGTATGGGAATTTGTTTTGCTTGATTATAAATGTTTGTAAAGGGTTTATTTTTCTTTCTTGTGCAATGGATTAGGGATTAAAGAGAAGACAAATTTTTGTTGACTGAAAAAATAAAATTTAACAAAAAAATGCAACTTCTTAGATGCCTAGGTCCTATCAAGTCTTGAATACTTACAATGAAAACTCTCCCTGCTGAAGCTGACTTATGAGAGAGAGATGTTTCCTTTCTGAACAAAGCATATGAAAGTAGTTATCTTTGTTTTCCTTTCAGGAGACAAAAGGAGAAAAATTCATTGTGTGATTCAAAACAGATAGAAAATAATATACCCATTTCTGCATGCTCAAAGAAGTGGAGTAATAGAAGACAAAAAAAATGTGTTTTTGTATTCTAATGGAAAAAGGTGACTTTCAGAAGGCACTGGCTGCAAATGTGTAGAAAATGTGAAGTGTCAATTCCTCTTTTAATTGTTCCTCCTAGCTTCCAGAGCAAGGACAGAGAAAAAGACTTGTAGAAGTGACTCCATGAGATTTTGTTGTAATAGAAATTTACTTAATTCCTTTTCCTACTGAATATAATTCATGCCTAAAGAGATCTGACTAAAGTTGACTTTGCTGCCAGACTCACTGAAGCCACTTTGAAAATCAAAGGAAAACTACCTGGAAATCTAAGGGAAAAGGTGCTTATTAAAACAGATGTTCCCCCTCTGCCCTCACCAAAAGAGAACCTGAGATCTTAAGGCTTAAAAAAGTGGCTCACATTTATATAACATTTTAAGATCTACAAAACACTGCCCCAGCTATTTTGCTTGGTTTTGATTCCTATATCATTAATGTGCTTCTCCCTTCCCTTCCCCTCAGATCAGCTCATCACCAGGAAATATCCTCATGGAAATTGCTTTAGCTTTGTACTCACACTCATTAGTACCCTCAGTTGCCTCTGCCACTCTGATTGGAGAGCTAATAATGCTTGTCCTTCATTTTCAAAGACCACAATATCAAGGAGGTGATGCCATGACAAGCATATGAGTTGGATTTGAGTGGGGGGGATGCTGTCCTAAGTCACCAATCTCACTTTCTGGGTCCAGTGGCCAGATATGAATCAGGATGACTGGAGATGGCTCTGAATGTGAGGCAATCAGGGTTAAGTGACTTGCCCAAGGTCACACACCTAAAAGTGGTAAGTGTCTGAAGCTGGATTTGAACCCCTGACTCCTGACTCCAAGACCAGTGCTCTATCCATTGCATCACTCAGCTACCCAGCCACCCCTTTATAGAAGGTTCCAAATCCCATCTATCTCTTCCTTGCTTGGTTTTTATTCCAATTGTGGGGTATCCTCTGCCACCATCTTTCCTTTCAGCATTCTTTTCTGTATTATCTTCTCCCATGAGATTATAATCTCCCTGAAGGCAGAGATTGTCCCTTTCTTACTGTATCCTTAGTACTTAGCCCATACCTAGAATACAATAGGAATCTAATAAATGTTTATTGTATGAACCTATGGTCAATGTGAGAATTTGTTTTGCTTGACTATGCATATTTTTTAGGAGGATTTTCTTTTTCTTTTTCGATAGAGAATGAGGTTAAGGATGCAGAAGGGAGAAAATAAATATTTACTAGGAAATTAAAAAATAGAACTCACATTGTCTTCACAATACTCTTATACTATGGGTATAATTGCTTCTCTTTTATAGATAAGGAAACTGAACCCTATAGACCATTAAATGACTTACCTGTGGTCATAAATTAGAAATTTACAGAGCCAAAATTTAGGACGTAATTCTAAATGTGGGGCTTTCTTTACTGTACTATGTTCTTATTCTTGGGGGAAACAAGAGATAATTCTCTTTTTAAAATGGCACCACTTCACTGTGACCTAGTAAATGGGAAGAAGGAAATGTTAGTTTGTGACAAGTTCATTACATTGTACCTAGTCTCTCCAGAGACTGGTTAGAAGGAAGCCCCACTGCTCTAGTCAGAAGTCATTGGGGAAAAGCCTTTTCTTTTCAGGGATTGGATAGCTTGACCTAGAAGGTATTTTTTCATCTGTAATTTCTGAGATGCCATGAGAATTATTTCTTCCTATCAACTAAGCCAAGTAATGTTTATTATGACTATCCATTTGGAAAATAACCCATGGGATAAATCCTGGAGTCATAGGATATCAAAATTGAAGAGATCCTTAAGGGATAGCTAGTCCAATTTTTTGCCTAGTAAATTAATTTTCTTTACAACATCCTCAACAAATGGCTATTCAGTTTCAGCTTAAGCACCTCAATGATGGAAAATCCACAACCTAAAAAAGGCATTTATTTTACTTTAAGATAGTTCATGTGGTTAGGACAATTTCCCTTTTTATTTAGAATGTTATATTAAATGGTCGCCCTATTCTAGATGAATTCCAAGTTACCAATGTACTTCCTATAACACTCTTCTCTCCTTTGATTCCTCCATCTCAACTCTCATAATTGAGAACTGAAGACAATTTTTCAGATGTATGCTGTCTGTGCCAGATTAACAGGACTATCCCCACTATTGTTATCATCATAGAAATAGTACTTGGTGTTGTACTATTGACTCAAATTAAATCTTCAGTGCACTAAAGCCCCCAAATATTTTGGAGGTGAATTGCTGTTTATCTATGCTTCTCATATCCTACTTTAGCTTACTTGATTTTTTTGAACCTTCTGTGTTCAATCATTCCAGCCTATTTAGGGATTTTGTTTTTGGATTCCAAATCTATTGTCTTTTTTAGCCTCAAGCATTCAAACTGCCAAGCATTCAAACATTACTATAGAGACTGCAACTATGATGGGTTGGCCAAGTTGTTAGAAGGCCAAGTGTACCCTTGCCAAAAAGACTATTTTATGGAGCACTGACAAAGGGCAAATGCTCACAAGGGAGCTAGAAGAAGTGATCCTGGGACACCCTGAAAGACACTCAAGGACTTTAGAATTGATGTACAGCATGGGAGACACTGGCTCAGGACCACCCAATATGGTGTACCCTCATCAAAGAGGGTGCTGTGCTCTATGAGCAAGGCAGAATTGAAGCAGTTCAAAGGAAACCCAAGTTTAGGGTTATGAAAGGATATCCAAGTTTAGAATAGTTCACATGGACTATTTGTGCCCAACCTGTGATAGAGCATTCCAAGTTCTTATCGGTCTGATCAGCCCCTGTTGGACACACTGTAATTTGTCTCAAACATAGTGATATCATTTTGATCTTCTTCAATAAAGAAGGACAAGAACCATTGGAGAAGCATAAATTGGCTTCTGTTTACCTGATAAGCAGAGAGATCTACACCAGGCCTTGGGAGGGGCTGGAAAGTGATAAAATTTCTTAGAATGGGAGAAGTCTCTCTAATAGACTGAAAAGTAGGGGTTCAAAAAAAGGGAATATTGTATTTTCATATTGATAATCAAATGATAAAGTGTTAATATTAATTTCCCATAGGAACCATAATTCAACAATACTGAATTTTGCCCTGTCATGTCACCTGTGTGTCTTCATTTTGTCCACAAGGATATTGTGAGACTGTCAAATGCTTTTCTGAAATCCAGATTTAATGAATTTGTAGCATTCCCTGATTTTATCCTGGGTAATGCAACAAAAAGAAAAATGACTTGTTCTTAACTCTGCATGATCATCACTTTCCTTTTGAATGAGGTGAAATTGTGAGACACTGGTTAATACACATTAATGCCAATAGCAATTGACATGTCTTCAGCACTTTCAAATTGGGGAAACATAAATTATTTTATTTGAGTATCACAACAACTCCATAATTTTTTTCAGAAGAGGGTATTATTATCCTCATGTTATAAAATGAGGATATTGAGGCTGAGAGACTTATTTCCCCAAGGTAACACAACTATCTGGAGATATAAAAGTGTCAGATTGTCAAATTGGTGGATAATTATTAAGATACTGTCCCTTGGTTCATATTATAGTGAGGTCACAAAGGAAAAATGACAGATTTCAAATAAAAATAGACTCCAATCAATCAATCTATTAACATTTAGTAAATGACTACTATGTGCCAGTCATGGACCTCAGACATTAGAGAAAAAGGTGAAACTGGCAAAGGTCAGATAAGGGATCAATCTCTGAATCCTTAAAAAAATAATCTTAAACCACCATTCCAATGCCTCTCCCATTAATCCTTCATTTTCAGTTCCATGTTGAAGTGAGTCAGAGACTACCCAGACTCAGATTTTTATTACTATATTTAGATTATAGTAACAGCTTCCTAAGTGATCTCCTTGACTCATTTCTCTCCTTTTTTTCCAGTCTGTTCTCTACAGTATTGCCAAAATAATTTCCCCAAACATATGAAGTATTGCTCATGACTATGTCATTTCTCTGCTTAAAAACATTCATTTGCCTATCATATAAATTTCAGTCTTTTTTATAAAATTTATAAAAATTATAAAATTCTTTCTTAATTTTATAAAATGCAAGATCTTTCTTAATTATATTCCTCCTACTTTTGTATCATTAATTAATATTTAGTCTTCTCCATATATACCACATTGCCTAGAAACTTTGACTCATACTCTTCCATATATGCCTTTATTTATTCTCCCTTTTGGAAATTCCACCCATCTTTTAAGGACTAGCTCAAATACCACCTGCCATAAAGCTTTACTAATCACCATTAGGAATCACTCCCCTGTCTCCACTTATACCTCCACTACCATGAATATTCTAGCATTATGTATTTTCCTCATGTAGTTACTATGCTCTGATTTGCATTGCAGCTATTTGTGTATGTCATTTATTTCTCACCTCAATGGAATATGATTACTCTGAGATCAGAGACTATGTCTTATTAAAGTCACGTTCTAGAGACCTTGAGATATTAATATTCTCCTATCATATTGGCTAAAATGTTTGAAGGGGAAAGCACCAAATGTTGGGGGGATGTGGAAAAATTGGGGCACTAATTCATATTGGTAGAATTGTAAACTGATCCAACCATTTTGGAAAGTAATAAGGAATTATGCCCAATGAGTTTTTAAGCTGCCTATACTCTTTGACCCAGCAATACCACTACTAGTTCTGTTTCCAAATGTGATTACCTAGCTGTGTGACCTTGGGCAAGTCACTTAACCCCACTGCCTTATAACTAGGTCATTTTTAATATTATTAATACCCAAATCATCTACAAAGGACCAATGAAGGAAAATGCTATTTGCATAAGTGAAAGTATGTATAGAATGGTTTTATATATGCATATACACACATGTGAATATAAACATATACATATATGTGTATGTGTGTGTATATATATATCTATATCTATATCTATATCTATATCTATATCTATATATCTATATCTATATCTATACACATGGACACATATACTGGACCCCTAAGACTTGAGACAATGACTGTTCTCAAACTGCAAGAATAGTAACTTAAGATCTAAAAATGATGATGGCATAGACCAGGCTACTTGTGTTTTTATATATAGACCTACTTTTGGTCCAGCATGTTCCATCCTTGGGGGGGGGGCACTTTTCAAATGCAGGTGTGATCTTGCTCACTCTGAAGTTAAACTTTTGTTTGTATCTTGACTCTCCTGTCCCTAGTCCCTAGCCTGCTCTGTTTTGGCTCCAGCTACCCATAGATTGGAGGCTGATTCTAGTCTGGTTGACAATAATTGGTGTCAGATGTGGGATTAGACCCAGAAGAGGGAGTGTTCCAGAGGGAGTGGCCTAGGCACCATTGGAGATTTATTTCTCCAGAAATCTGGCCCGTTCTTATCTGGTGAGTCTACTGTCCTTTGTTCTTATTCCAATTCCGGCTCAGCCTTTGATTGAGTTTATCTTTGACTACAAGGAATACTCCAGGGCCCTTTTTTTTTTTTTGTGACTCAGTTCTACCTGGATCATTCTGGTTAAGGTCTTTTTATCCTGAGCACAGAACTGCCATTTCTTTCCTCTGCAAGTCTCAGGTTATTTATTTTTATTTACTGCACTCATTAGTTAATTTGTATTTGTGAAAGAATTGCTTACTCTGGATTTGTGTACTTCTGGAACCAGTTGAAATTAGTATTTTAATTATGCACTTAATTATTTGTAGTTGTCTTGTCATTTTGTCACTGTTTCTCTGTGCTATGAGCTAAGTTCTGTTCACTTGATAGATACAAAATGCTACCAGTCAGAAAAACTTTTAAGGATTGTAGTTGGGAGGAAACACTGGGAAGATTAATGGAACTTTCTGATTATTTTGTCATAGCTGAAGTAATTTGTCCCAGTAAGCAGGACCAACTCCCACCTTAGGCTTTCTGGGGGAGGATAGGTTATAGGAAAAGAGAATAAAAGTCTGCAAAGCATTTTTTTTTCTTTTGTTGCCACATGACCAAATTGGAACCATAGAAATAAAGTTTTAGGATCAAAGTTATAGAATCACTAAAAAAATCTTAGCAGATTCTAGAGTTTTTGAGACCAGTCATTAAGGAGTTTGGCAATTAGTAATTTTAAGATTGCAGGAGAGAACTTCTGAGACTTTGGGGGCTTCCTCAAATTTCAGGAGCTTCCTCCCTTTTGAAAAATCTAAATAAGTTTTGAGCTACCACTCTGTAGAATTTATTTTAAGGAAAAATAAGATTTAAATCTTATAGAAGTTTTTTCTTTTTAACTTTTTAAAGTAAAGGATAGGATAAATCACTTCATTATTCTAGGGCAAGGAAGGAAAGTTAGTTTGGAAGTGATCCCAGAAATAGAGTGAAAAAAATAGATATATGATATAGCAATCTCTTATTAACCTTTCTTTGACTTCTCAGTTTTTATTCTATTTGTCCCCAAGTCTTTTCTGCATCATTAGGAAAAGAAAGTAGAGTTCCTTTAATTAAATACTAGGGTAATTGCTGAAAAAGGAGAAAACACCCTAGAAATCATTGAGGCATCCTCCCTCAAATCCCAGTTACTCAGCATGCCCATTTCCCTCCTCTAGAGTCAGGGGTGTACCTCAGTTATGAGGACAGTTAACAAGACCATTGTAACTCTCTGTTAATGACTCTCATTTCACATCAGATAAAGAAAAGAGAATGCTGGAGAATTGTAAGGAAACTTATGGACTGCTCCAGGAGGTGAAGGTGGGAGCAAGGGAGGGGAAGCAGTCGCAGTGGAATCTTACAGTGGCAGTGGCCCCAAAGGTTCTTTGTCTCTAAGCATCTTTCAACCTTTCCCTCTAAGACATCCTTGCCCCAGCAGCTACAAGTGACCCCAACCCCATCAACACCTATGGCAATTGTGAGGTTGGTGGGGGGAGAGTCAATCCCCATGTCCAGTTCCTTAAGCTCTTCATTTACTAGGAACTACCATCAATGGAAAGGTCTTGGTACCAACCACCCTATCCCCTAGTCAGGGTCCTCTGCTGCCACCACCCTATGTGAAATTGTTTTAACGTCATAATAGTGTCATAGTAAATGATTCTGTATAGTGTGATTTGTTGGGTATAATTATTTCCTATTTTAATAGCATATTTCACAATCAAAATTTCTCCTTCCTTGCTAGGCCTTTACCCTCTAATCCACTGGAGATACCACTCACCCAATCACATTTTGATGATCATAAAGTTAATGATCCTTATTGATTAACCCAAGGAAATGGAGTAGTTTCATGGAAATATATTAGGACTAAGATTTGCAAAGCTTTGTCTCTTGTCCAGGCCCTGGAATACTTTTGGTCTTTGTCATTTCTCATGGGAAAAAGTTTCATTTTTCTCTTTCATAAAATGAAGGGTTTGAACTTGGTTGTCTCTAGGGCCTTTTTCAGCTCTGACATTCCATCCTAATCCAAGAAATGATCTGTCTGGCTGAATTTCACTTAATACTTGCAGTAAGGGCAAAAAAACATACCTTGGCCTTCCTTTTCAAACACACACACACATACAAACATAAAATTTATTTTTTCAACTACATGCAAAGATAGTTATTCAACATTCATTTTTTGTTAAGAGTTTGAGTTCACATTTTTTCTCTCTCCCTTTCCCTCTCTCACTTTGACTTTGAATATTTTGATATAGATTATACATATTAGCTAAGTTAAACATATTTCCATATAAATCATGGAGTGAAAAAAGAATCAGAACAAAAGGAAAAAAAACATGAATGGGGAAAAATCTACAAAGCATAAAATAAAATTTAAAAATGGAAAATATTATTCTTTGTTCTGCATTCAGACTCCATAGTTCTTTCTCTGGGTGTGGATAGTATTTTTCATCACAAGTTCTTTAGAATTTTATTTCATCATTGTAGTGCTGAGAAGAGATAAGTCTATCATGGTTGATCATTATACAATGTTTCTGTTAATATCTACAATGTTCTCCTGATCCTGCTCACTTCATTCAACATCAGTTCTTGCAAGTCTTTCCAGGCTTTTCTGAAGTCCACCTGTTCAGGATTTCTTACAAAACAAAAAATACATTCATATACTACATTTATTTCAGCCATTCCCCAAGTGATGGGAATTCTCTCAAATTCCAGTTCTTTTCCATTACAAAAAAGTGCTACTATAAACATTTTTGTATATATGGGTCATTTTTCTTTATTTGCTATTTCTTTGGGAGATAGAATTAGTAGTGATATTGCTGAATCAAAAGCTATACACAGTTTGATTACTCTTTGGTGGTATATCCAAATTGCTAGCCAGAATAGTTGATTAACTTCACAACTCTACCAATAATCCATTAATGTCCCAGTTTTTCCACAACTCTTCCCACATTGATCATTTTCATTTTCTGTCATATTGATCAATCTGATAGTTGTGAGGTAGTACCTCAGAGTTGTTTTAATTTGCATTTCTTTAGTCAATAATGATTTAGAGTATTTTTCATGAATATAAGTTAGCTTTAATTTCTTCATCTGAAAACTACCTGTTCATTTTCTTTGACCATTTTTTTCAACTGGGGTATGACTTGTATTCTTATAAATTTAACTCAGTTCTCTATATTTTATTTATAAATTTGACTCAGTCATATATATATATATATATATATATATATATATATATTAGAAATGAGTCCTTTATCAGAAATGCTAGTTGTAAAAATTGTTTCCCAGACTTTTGTATTCTTTTTTTTTCTTTTTTTTAAGGTTTTTTTTTTTGCAAGGCAAATGGGGTTAAGTGGCTTGCCCAAAGGCCACACAGCTAGGTAATTATTAAGTGTCTGAGACCAGATTTGAACCCAGGTACTCCTGACTCCAAGGCCGGTGCTTTATCCACTACGCCACCTAGCCGCCCTTTTGTATTCTTTTCAATCTCGGTTGCATTGCTTTTAATTGTGCAAAATCTTTTAAATTCACTGTAATCAAAATCATCCATTTTGTATCTCGTGATGTTTTCTTTTTTCCTTTGGTCATAATCTTCTCCTTATCCCATAAATCTGACAGAAAGATCATTCTTATGCTCCTAATTGGCTTATGATATCTCTCTGAATCCTGTACCCATATAAACCTTATCTTAGTATAGGGTGTGAGATGCTGGTCTATGCCTAGTTTCTGCCAAACTATTTTCCAGTTTTCCCAACAGTTTTTGTCAAATAGTGAGTTCTTAGTCCAGAAACTGGAGTTTTTGAGTTCATCAGTAGATTACTACAATCATTTACTACTTTTTCTGTGTACCTAATTTATTCCAATGACCTACCACTCTGTTTCTTAACCAATAACCAAACATTTTTGATGACTGCTGCTTTTATAATTTTAGATCTGGTACAACTAGATCACCTCCCTTTACATTTTTTAAAAATTAATTCCCTTCATATTCTTGAACTTTTATATTTTCATATGAATTTTGTTATCATTTTTTTAACTGTAAAATTATTTTTTGGTCATTTTATTGCTATGACACTAAATAGGTAAATTAATTTAGAGATAATTGGCATTTTTATTATATTAACTCAGCCTACCTTTGAGCAATTGACATTTTCCCAATTATTTAGATCTGATTTTATTTGTGTGAAAAGTGTTTTGTAATTGTTTTCATTTGGGCTTATCTTGGCAGGTAAACTCCCAAGTATTTTATAATGTCTATAGTTACTTTAAATGGAATTTCTTTTTCTATTTCTTGTTGCTGTGCTTTATTGGTAATATATAAAAATGTTGATCATTTATTTTATGTTCTACAACTTTGCTAAAATTTCTAATTCTTTCAAGGAGTTTTTGAGTTGATTTTCTAGTGTTCTTAAAGTGCATCATCATATCATTTGCAAAAGAGAGTTTTGTTTCCTCATTGTCTATTCTAATTCCTTCAATGCCTTTTTCTTCTCTTATTGCTAATACTCACATTTCTAATACAATATTGAATAATAGTGGTGACAATGGACATCCTTGTTTCACCCCTGATCCTACTGAAAAGCTTATCCCCATTACATATAGTATTTGCTGATGGTTTTAGAAAGATATTGCTTATCATTTTATGGAAAACTCCATTTATTCCTGTGGTCTCTAGTGTTTTAAATAGCAATGGGTGCTGTACTTTTTCAAAAGTTTTTTCAACTTTGAGATAATCATGTTTTTTGATAGTTTTGTTATTGCTATGGTCAATTATGTTGATAGTTTTCCTAATAATGAACCAACCCTGCATTCCTATTATCTTAGTGATAATTTGCTGTAATCTTTTTTGCTAATATTTTATTTAAAATTTTTGCATTAATATTCATTACGGAAATTGGTCTATAATTTTCTTTTTCTGTTTTGACTCTTTATGGTTTATGGTTCTATTGGTCTCATAAAAGGAATTTGGCAGAATTCTTCTGCTTATTTAAAAAAAATAATTTATATAGATTTGGAATTAATTGTTCTGTAAATATTTGGTCAAATTCATTTGTAAATCCATCTGGTCCTGGATATTTTTTTTAGGGACATTGATTGCTTGATAAATTTATTTTTCTGAAATGGGGTTATTTAAATGTTTTATTTCATGTTAATTTAAGCAATTTAAATTTTTGTGAATATTCATCCATTTCACTTAGATTGCCAAATTTATTGGTCATACAAAGAGGCAAAACAGCTCTAAATTATTACTTTAATTTCCTCCTTATTGGTGGTGAATTCATCTTTTTCATTTTTGATACTGATAATTTTATTTTCTTCTTTCTCTTATCACATTAACCAAAGGTTTATTTGTTTAATTCTTTTTTTCATAAAACCAACTCAGTTTTATTAGTTCAATCATTTATTTATTTATTTTCAATTTTATTAATCTCTCCTTTGTTTTTCAGAATTACTAATTTAGTATTTAATTGGGGATTTTAGTATGGTTTTTTCTAGCATTTTTAGTTGCATGCCCAATTCATGCCTGTTCTTTCTCTAATTTATTTATGTAAGCATTTAGAAAAGGAAAATCTCTCCTAATAACTGCTTTATCTGTATCCCATAAGTTTTGGTATATTGTCTTGGATTAAATTATTGATTATTTTTGATTTGTTATTGGAAAATGAGGTGATTTAGTTTCCAATTACTTTTTTAGTATATCTTTCCAAAGCTCTTTATTACATATGATATTTATTGCATCATAATCTGAAAAGATGCATTTAATATTTCTGTCTTTCTGAATTGGATTGTGAAGTTTTCATGCCGTGATATGTGGTAAATTTTTTGTAGGTGTCATGTACCACAGAGAAGGTGGTATATTCTTTTCTTTCCCCATTCAATTTTTCTCTAGAGGTTTATCATATCTAACTTTTCTAAAATTTTATTTATCTCCTTAACTTTCTTCTTGTTTATTTTATGGTTAGCTTCTCCTCTAAGAATTTGGATGTTATGCCATTTGGTGCATATATATATATATATATATATATATATATATATATATATATATATATATATTTAGTTTGATATTATGTCATTGTTTATGGTATGTTTTAGAAAGATGTAGTCTCTGTCCTTATCCCTTTTAATGAAATCTGTTTTTGATTTTGCTATGTCTGAGATTTCTTAAAAGAGTTACTTTCTTTAGTCAGTTTTTGTGCTTTCTTTTTCAAGATACTGAATTTCTCTTGCATTTCTTTCCCCAGTTTTTTTCTATTTGATATTAAAAATACTTTTTGAGCTCTTCCAAGTGGTTTTTATGAACTGGAGACCAATTCACATTCCCTAAATATTTTTTCTGTCATCCTCTTCTGAGATGGTGTTGTGATATTCCTTATCCCCATAGTAACTTTCTATCATCAGGGCTTTTCTCTCACTTTTCTTACTCATTTTGAACTCTGCTCCTATGCTTCAGGAGTGCTGTTCCAAGCTTCCTGTATTGGAGCAGGGATCCAATGGCAGACCTTCCATGTTAGGAATGTTAGTGGCTTCTTCACTGGACTGGGGCTGTCTAATCTGCCATGCGGGTTGCACAGGAGCACTGGGACACCTGTGTTGATGCCTTCCCAGTTGGCCTGCTGTTCCATTGGTCTGCTGAGCAAAGACCAGGGGCCTGGGCTGCAGATCTCTGCTGTGGCTAAGAGCCCCTGTGCCCTACCTGCATGGGTCTCTGTTCCTTGTGCTGAATTCTGATTCCTGTGTTGGGTCAAACTCCCTTTCCACTCTATTGAGACAGACCTTTTCAGACATTCTTTACAGATATCTTAAACTGGATAATGCTCCACTCTGTTTTTTTGTGGGTTATGTTGCTCCAGAATTCATTTAGAGACTTAATTAGCATTGTTTCGGGAAGCCTAAGCAGAGCTTAGGAAAGTTTCTGACTTCCCTTCACCATCTTAGTTCTACCTCCATTGATCTTTCTTTTTAAATTAAAATTTCTACCATGCTCCAAGAGCTATAAAACCTTGCATAATCTTTACCACTAATATCACTAATGAGACTGTATCCCAAAAGAAATAACAAAGGAAAAATATTTAAATGTACAAAAATATTTATATCATCTCTTTTCTACTAGCAAAGAATTATAAATTCAGGGGATGCCCATCATTTGGGGAATGGTTGAACAACAAATTGTAGTATGTGATTATGATGGAATAATATTTTGTAAAGGAAATGATTAAGATGCTCCCAGAAAAATCTGGAAAGACTTCCATGAGTTGATGCAAAGTGCAATGTACTATGTACAAAATAATAGCAGTATTATAATATGATCAGCTGTGAATGATTTAGCTGTTCTCAACAGTTCAATGACCCAGGACAACCCTGAATAATTTATGATGAAGAATGAAGAATGCTATCTATCCCTAGAGAAAATGCTGGAAAATGCTGGTATAATTTAACTGTTTCTTTTTCTGATTGCCTGTAGTATTCTTTTCTTTTCTTTCTTTTTTTTGTGTCAAAGCTTTGGATTTTGGCTATGACACTCTTGGGAATTTAATTTAATCTAGTTTCTTGAAATTTATTGAAAAATTATTTTATCATGGTTTTCAAGTAGTCCAATGAAACTTTATCCTCATCATCTGTTTTCTAAGTTGTTTTGATATTCTATATCTAACATTTTCTTCTATAGCTTTAATCTTTGGATTTTTCTAATATTTCTTGTTATTCTGTGGAATCATTTATTTGATCTTGTTTTGATTTTAGGAATTACATTTCTTTGGTAATGGCCACCACTTTGTAGCCTATTCATGGAGTCTTGCACATGTCCTGCCAATTGTGATTTGTAATCAAGAAATCTTGTAAAAGGCATCATCATTCAATCATTAATCAACAAGTATTTATTAAGTACTTACTATGTGTTTGAAATGAGTAATTAGACAATTCTTTCCCTCAAGGAATTTATCAGGGGAATTGAGAGGAATGTGCAGAATGATCTCAGGAAATGCATTTTGGAAGAGTTGTATCAAAAACATATTTGATCAAAAATGGAGATGAACTGATCTTGTAGCAACAGCACATGGTACATATGGGAAAAAATCTTCTTAACAATGAGAAATATTTCTAGAATCACGGTGATCCCTGCCACTGAAGGACTCCATGGATAGGCTATAAGACTACCTATTAAAGTTGTCAGGTCAAATAAAATGATAGCTGACTGAGAGAGTGAGAGAATGTGTGTCAGTGACAATGATAATGATAATGGTATGTGTGATCACTTCTGAATTTCCTTCCAACTCTGAAATCTTTTGATTAGCCTATGACAGACTGCTAAAATAGTGGCAGAATTAGGACTAGAAGATATGTTGACCCAGTCCAGTGCAAATTCGACTATGCCTTGCTTTCAGCAAATAATAATAATAATGATACCAAAAGTAGCTAAGATTTATAAGACCCTTGGTACAAACTATCTTATTTAATTTAAAGCTGCTTCAGTTTTCTCACCCAGTTAAAAAATAATTTGAAGAGTCAAAATGAATCTCAGAAAAATGTAGGAAGGAGGTCATGCCTGCATGTATTCTGGATCAAATCCAAAGGAATAATGGGTAACAGGGAATAACTTATGAAGAAAAACTAAAAAACAAAATCTAGAGCACTTGACTTCATGACTGTTAAGGGAAAGAGACTATGACAAGTCTACAAATGGCTGAAAGGAAACAAAAGGAGAAAGTTGTTCCTAGGCCTGGCATTCAGGGGTTATAAAAGAGAATTTCAATTAATTTGTGGGTGTACTTGCTGTATAATAACCAAGTTATACCTTGGAGAAGAGATGCCAAATCCTAACATTGGGGTGTTGCTAGGTTTTTTTTCCAGTAGTCCTGTCTATAGATAGCATCAGTGAGACTGGTTCTCCCAAGAAGTCCATTAATGGTGGTCTGTGTATATTAGCTATTCAGCTGAGCCAAAAGAAAAAGGGGTTATCATCAACTGAAGGAAATCTGGAATCTCCTACTAGAACTGTGGGTACTACATGAATGAACAATTAATAACCCTGGGCTAGAAGACAAAAAGAGGCTTTTTTCATGGTTCACATGAAAAATAATAGATTCCCTGGAAGGTTGAAAGAGGGCTGAAAGCTAAGAAAGAAACCATCAAAGGACAATATAACTAAGTCCCTTGGCCAAGCAGGTATATTGGCCATATTTAGCAACCCTAAAGAATTACTGTAAGTTACCATTATCCTGAAAAATGTCTAATGAATGTTGGTTTTCAGATGTGGGAGTCAGGAAAAAGTTATGACTTCTATTAAGGAAAAAGACATGACTTCTCCTGCATCCCTTTTTGACCAAGAAAAGTCTCTAGTTTCAGGATCTTCTGGAAAGAAAGACAAAAAAAAATCCTGTCAAAATGACTGCCTAAATGAAAGGCAGGTTACCTATGGGCCCAGTACCTGCTCTGGTAAGACCTTTAAGTCTGCACCAGACCTAATAATTATTAAGTATTTTTAAATGAGACTAAAAGCAAATGATCTCTTATGCCACTTTTAGCTCAGCTGAATAGCTAATATACACAGACCACCATTAATGGACTTCTTGGGAGAACCAGTCTCACTGATGCTATCTATAGACAGGACTACTGGAAAAAAAACCTAGCAACACCCCAATGTTAGGATTTGGCATCTCTTCTCCAAGGTATAATTTGGTTATTATACAGCAAGTACACCCACAAATTAATTGAAATTCTCTTTTATAACCCCTGAATGCCAGGCCTAGGAACAACTTTCTCCTTTTGTTTCCTTTCAGCCATTTGTAGACTTGTCATAGTCTCTTTCCCTTAACAGTCATGAAGTCAAGTGCTCTAGATTTTGTTTTTTAGTTTTTCTTCATAAGTTATTCCCTGTTACCCATTATTCCTTTGGATTTGATCCAGAATACATGCAGGCATGACCTCCTTCCTACATTTTTCTGAGATTCATTTTGACTCTTCAAATTATTTTTTAACTGGGTGAGAAAACTGAAGCAGCTTTAAATTAAATAAGATAATTTGTACCAAGGGTCTTATAAATCTTAGCTACTTTTGGTATCATTATTATTATTATTTGCTGAAAGCAAGGCATAGTCGAATTTGCACTGGACTGGGTCAACATATCTTCTAGTCCTAATTCTGCCACTATTTAGCAGTCTGTCATAGGCTAATCAAAAGATTTCAGAGTTGGAAGGAAATTCAGAAGTGATCACACATACCATTATCATTATCATTGTCACTGACACACATTCTCTCACTCTCTCAGTCAGCTATCATTTTATTTGACCTGACAACTTTAATAGGTAGTCTGTCTTATAGCCTATCCATGGAGTCCTTCAGTGGCAGGGATCACCGTGATTCTAGAAATATTTCTCATTGTTAAGAAGATTTTTTCCCATATGTACCATGTGCTGTTGCTACAAGATCAGTTCATCTCCATTTTTGATCAAATATGTTTTTGATACAACTCTTCCAAAATGCATTTCCTGAGATCATTCTGCATATTCCTCTCAGTTCCCCTGATAAATTCCTTGAGGGAAAGAATTGTCTAATTACTCATTTCAGACACATAGTAAGTACTTAATAAATACTTGTTGATTAATGGTTGAATGATGATGCCTTTTACATCATTTCTCGATTACAAATCGCAACTGGCAGGACTCCGTGAATAGGCTACAAGACTACCTTCAATTTGTCATTCTTTTTGGTTATCTGTAATTTTAATTCCTATGAGAATCAAGGAAAAGGTGAATAATCCCTTGGGTAAATTGTGGTAATTTTGTTCAGAAAGGTATTAGACCAAATGACATCTGAAGTTCCTTCCAACTCTGAGATTAGGCAAATCCTGTGGTCTTAAATATCATCTAGACCACCCCCCCCCCCTTTTCATTTATGTCAAATTAGGAAACTGAGCATGGTACATTGCACATTTCTGTCATACTATTGAATGACTAAAAAAGTGTCACTGTCATAGGCTTCACTACTCTAAGGATCTTGACTTTTCTAGCACAAGACTTTCAATAAGCATTTATTATATGTTTGCTCTTAGTACTATGATTCACTGTGCTTAATGCCAGGAAATCAGAAACTAAATAGTTCCTGCCCTCAAGGAACTTATAATCTATTGGAAGAGAATATTGAATATATACACACACATACATATAAATATTATTCTTAAAATTTTTTTGAACTGCATTTGTTTTGATGCATGTGAATATTTTCTAACTCGTTAATTTATAAACTATTTCCTCATTAGGCCTAGTTTAGTGTTCTTGGTTCATACCTGTTGTGTAACTGATGTAGTCTTTGAATTCAAGAGCACTGGAGCTATTAGTCAGTCAGTTTGTAAATCAGTAAGCATTTATTAAGCACCTACAACAAACTGAGCCAAGTACTGGGAGTTCAAAGAATGGCAAAAGATAGCCCCTGCTCTCAAGGAGTTAAGTTTGATAGAAGAGAAAACATGAAAACAGCTATATATAAACAAATTATACACAGGATAGCTTGTAGATAATCAACAGAAGGAAGATAATAGAATTAAGGGAGATCAGGAAAGGCTTTCTGTAGAAGATGAGATTTTAACTGGGATATGAAAGAAGTCAGGATGTTAGGAGTCAGAGATGAAAGAGGGCATTCCAGGAATGGGGACTAACCAGCAAAAATGCATTGAATCAGGAGATGGGAGTGTTTTGTTTAACAAGGAGTCTGGTGTCATATGGTAATGGAATATATAAGGGGGTACAAGGTATAAGAAGACTAGGAAACTGGGGAGGGGGACAGGTTTAAAGGGTTTTGAACATCAAATGGAATGATAGGGGAAGAGTTATGGATTACATTTAGGTTGTTCTAGGTGACTTAGAGTATAATAGTACCCTTGACACTAATGGGGACATTAGGAAGAGGGAAACATTTAAGGGAAAGAAAATGAATTCAATTTGGGATATAATTGGTTAAAGATAATTATGACACATTAAGTTTGAGATGACCGATAGGAAGTTGGAGATAAAAACTGAAGGTCAAAAGAAAGTGTAGGACTGAATAACTAGATCTGAGAATCATCATTCAGATATGTTAATTGAATCCATGGGAAGTGAGGTGATTATCAAGTGAAATAAGAGAGAAGAGAAAGTACAGAATAAAGTCTTATACCACACCCAGGTTTAGTGAGTGGGATATGGATATCAGCAATTGTCAGAGATTACCAAGTAGTCAAGAAGAATGAAGATTGAAAAATAGCTATAAGATTTGGCAATTACAAGATTGTAGCAACTTCAGAAGGGAGTCATGAAGTGTCATGTTGTGTCATGAAGTCGAAAACTAGATTGTAGGGAGTTAAGAGGAAAGTTCCTGGTAAAAATAACTGTGACAAGTGTGAAGTGTTTTCTTTTAGTTGCTTCTTTTTTAATGTTTATATGTATAGGAATATATACATACTTGTTATTTTATTGACAAATAAAATACCTAGATGTAGAAACTCCCTTTACCTATACAGATTAGTATTTCTCTTTAACTCATAAATGGAATGGGTTTTTGAAACAGGGTGACTTGCCCCGAGTCACAAAGCCATCATGTGTTATAGATGGAACTTGAATACAGGTCTTTTTGTTTTTAGGGCCAGTTTTGTGTGTGTGTGTGTGTGTGTGTGTGTGTGTGTGTGTGTGTGTGAAATAGAGATACACATATATTGTATGATTGCAAAATAACTTTATGGCAATGGGTAGATTTCCCGAATTTACTCTTGTAACCCACTCCTTCCCAAATGTATTAACCAAGCAAACTACATTGTCTTGGCAATTGAATAAACCTGAAGCATTAAAGAAAGTATTTATTTGGAAAAACATGACCTTGGACTGAGTTTGTCTATCTTCCTGGAATTAATGGCCTTTCAATTTTGCCTGGGATTTAGAAGCCAAGGAGGAGACAGGACAGAGATGAGGGTCAGTTGGTTTGTAAAAGGTTAAATAGTGAATCATTAGCTTGGACCAATACTGGCTCACACTTCTTTCCCCTCCCATTAGCACAGACAATTTAATGCAATATTGGCTTCTAACCAAAAGGAGAAACTTGTTTAGAATGCTTCCTCTCCACTTCACCGGCACAAACATCTATTCTGGGGTTTTGGCTGTCTTCCAAATGTCCTTACATGATGATAAACAACAGGTTTTTCAGGGGGTGAAATTTCAATTTGACTTATAAGATAACTTTAAAAACATTTAGACAACATCTCAAGCAGGAATGTTGAAAATTAAAACTTTGATTAAAGGCAAATATACAATTGTCAAAAAAAAATTCAACAAACCCCCATCACCCTTAGCAGATGATGCTTATTGTTCTTTTATTTTTTGACATTTGCAATAGCCTGGCATGAAATGTTTTGACTGGCAACATTTGTTTCCCATACAATTAAATAAAATTAGTAGGGAAGATTAGGATTCTTTTGTAGAGAATTAAAAACTATTTATCTCCTTTCAAGGGTAAAATGCAAAGGGAAGAGTTTGTGAAACCAGGAGCTGTCTGGAATTTGCTGAGGGATTAGAGATAAGAACTGTTATTAAAATTGTACAGAGTATATGCCTTACTCAATAACACAATGCAGAGACAGCTTCTTCCCAGGCAAAAGTGTTGGAATGAAAGAAGTGATGGTTCCCATGTAGGCTCATAAATTCCCTGCCCTGATGTAGTGCAAATCTCTGATTTCTAATAAAATTCTCATGAGAACACTGTATTTCCCCATTAAAACTCCTGAATCCCCCTCTGGGAATTGGCTGGTTTATAAAAGCTCTTGGGTTCAAGTCTGTGGTTTATTTATTAAAATTTTCTCAGTAAATATATCATGGTCCACTGGCTAGTACCCGGGAATGGTGGGGAGACTTCTCATTGCTGTGGCCCCCCAAGGATGAAGACTTTTATAAACCAGTAACCTTCTTTCCCCACCTCTCCCTACCAGAAAGATGCAAATGATCAGTAACTTTGTTTTCTTTTCATTCAAGAAGACCTTATGGGAACTTCAAGTGTGTTCTTTCTGAACTGCAAAATGTTCACTTCCCTCCATAAATTATTTGGCTAAAATAGTTGGAAGTCAGTCCTGGGAGAGGCAAGAGGAGAGTTGGTTTTTGTTCTGCTTTTGCTATGGAAACCGTGGGACAATCCAGGGCCAGTGAGTAAATGGATCTGTGTCCTGGTGTCCTTGATATCCAGAGCCGAGCTAGGAATGTCTGTCCTGTGATTTTCTGTTCAGGAACATTAATCCCATCATTGGTAAGGTGATTTGAACTTTTTGGACAGAAGATAATGCACAGATCTGGCCAAAGTGTTACCCTCCCCCTCTTTGCCATCGATGAGTTCCAGATTTGGAATTTATAGCAAGAAGAGATGAAGAAGTGACTTTAGCACAGCTCAGAAGTGAAAATTAACTTCTAGAATAGGACCAGGCTAAGAGAGGATGAAATGTCTCCATTATCAAGCTCCCTATAGAGCTTCCACATATACGCAAGGACCTCAACTTAAAAGTCTGGGCAAATAAATAACAAGTGAGAATTTGGTGAATGTATCTTCACAGAAGGTATACATTTTGTATTTAGATCCATTGAGAAGAGTGGCATAGGGGCAGCTAGGTGGCACAGTGGATAGAGCACCGGCCCTGGAGTCAGGAGTACCTGAGTTCAAATCCGGCCTCAGACAATTAATAATTACCTAGCTGTGTGGCCTTGGGCAAGCCACTTAACCCCATTTGCCTTGCAAAAACCTTAAAAAGAAGAAAAGAGTGGCATAGTGCATAGAACATTGTATGAGGAGTCAGGAAGGCCTTGGTTTGAATTACACCTTCTATGCATACTAGCCATGTGATCCAAGGGAGGTTTCTTAATCTTTCTGAGCCTAGGCTTTTATATTCAAAAAAATGATGTTATATTAGTACCCACCTTACAATCTTCTTGTAAAAATCAAATATAAAGTGCTTTGAAAATCTTGAGGATCTATGTAAAATGTCAGCTATTATTATTATTATTATTTTATACTTGAGCCTTTCTGTAGCTTGTAGATGGAAGGAAATGCCTGCTCCATTTTTGCAAAAGTTTAAGTACCACAGCCTAAATTTCAAGTTACTTGTTTTATATTTCAAACCAATAAATAAAATATTGAATTCATGTGGAAGGAGGTCTCATGGTGCAGTGGAAAGAACATTGACTCTGGTATCACAGTACACAATATCTGTGTGACCTCAGGCAACATGGTCAACTTCTATGGACCAATTTTCTTATTCAAAAAATGTGGAGATTAGACTGGATGGACTCTATGATCTTTTCCAAATCTCTAAGTTTTTTTGTTTTTTTTTTTTTGCGTGTGGAGGGAGTGAGATGTGGACAATGCATGAATGCAGTTAAACTGCTAAAATTCTCTTAATACCCTTTCAATACACCATTTCCCAGCAAATCTTGGGAAAATAGAGCATATAAGGGCATCTTAGCCCTTGTGGTGATGATGATGATGCTTTGGAGCAAACTCCAGGATGTCTAATACAACCACCACTCAATAAAAACTGATGGATGTGCCTAAGCTTAACCAAAGCAAATTGATGCTGACAAGGATGAATGCAAGAAGGGGAGCATTTGGAGGTTAAATAAATGAGTTGAGGCTGAGAAAATGCTCCCCTCTCCATCCTCAGGCTGCCAGGGTTGAGAAGCAGTATTGACTAAGGGGAAAGAGTGCCATCTAGTGATACCAAAAATCTTGGGAACTTTGTTGTGTTTTTTAGGAGAGACATTTGCAGTGTGAAATAAAGGCATTTTATTAAGAATCTCTCTTCTAAATCACACTGTATGAGAGAGGAAAAACATATTTAACATAATCTAACATATTTAAGAAAAAATAGGAGCATAAGTTTGCATTAAAATAGATATGTTAACTATATCCATTATGTAAATAAATAAGATTAATATCTACTATTATATTGTCAGTAGAATGTTGGTCTTTATAAAGAATTTACTTTTCATAATTTACAGTCATGAGTATAAAATATATATATATATATGACCAAAATCTATGATTTCATCCATATAGGGAATGATCTCAACCTATACATATTACAACTCATATGTAAGTTTTACAAAACTGTCTAGAGTCAAGAGAGATTAAGGGTTTCTCAGAGACAAATAGTATTTGCCAGGTCTTGAACCCAGGTTTTCCTGACTCCAGGGCCCACCCTGTATCTTGGACTATATATCATTTCCCTTTCTCTGGATATTTGCTTAAGTAAAATAAAACAAAAAGACAGTTGACCATTGATTTCAAATCCTACTCAAACCTAGCCAGATTAAATATTGAATCAATTACCCAAATTCTGAGAAAAGTCTATGTAGGCTTATCAAGTTCAACTTGGATCTTTTTTCCATTAATTCCATTTCTAGACTTAATGCCTTTGTTCCAACTGCCAGGGGAAAAATCAATGGACCAAAATGTACTCAACACCTTTGATAATGACATTTTGGATCTGAATATTTTTTGAATGCACTCTTATCTATAATATAATATCATACAGAAAAAAACCCCACATAAAGTCTGAGAATTCTTCCCCCTAAATATTAGATTTGCTTCATTTTTTTGTTGTTATTAGAGGCCACAATGTGATGAATTTTTCAACCACAGAAATTTTCAATTTCTACTAAATTGAAGAGAAGATGAAAGTTGCTTTGTAGGATCAAAGATTTTTAAGAATAAGGAAGGATTATTCTAGGCTAACTTTCTCATTTTGTAGATGAGAAAACTGAGGTCCAGAGAGTTTAAATAATTTCACTAAATCCACTGGAAAGCTAAGGATCAATCAGTATTCAAATATAGATTCTTTGATTCCAAGTACCATTTCCAATATGTTACACTGCCTTATGATTAAGGGAATACCTGTACTGATGAAATCAATGTTTCTTGAAGCATGAATACAAACAACATTTTTTAAATCTGGGACTGTGATTGTTAGAATTTGTTATTGGACCAGTGTCATACAGTCTAACATTAATGATGATACTTGAACATGGTTTTATCTTACTCCTAGACTAGCTCCCTATCACAAACTTCCCTAATCTCACCCTTACCTCTGTATGTATATTATTAGGATTATACAATATTAGAGTTCTAAGGGAATTCACTGGTCATTAAGGTCAATTTTATATCTGGGGGGTGGATCTAGACTATCACATTATCAACAAATGGTCACTCAGTCTCTACCTGTGACAAGGATCATGTTATTATATAATATTCCATTCTTGTCTGACTCTCCATGACCTTATTTGGTGATTTTCTTGATAGAGATACTGAAGTGGTTTGCTACTTTTCTTCTCCAACTCCAGCTTCCTTACAGATGAGAAAACTAAAGCAATCAGGGTAAGGTGATTTGCCTAGGGTTGCATAATTATTAAGTGTCTGAGGCCAGTTTTGAACTCAGGAAGATGACTCTCCCTGCTTCCAAGCCCCACACTTTATCCACTGAACCACCTAGAAGCCTGGAATTTATGACTAGGACCATAGCTGGCATTTATACAGTGCTTTAAATTTTCTAGTAAGTCACTAAATAGTAATCATTTATAATGTGTGGTAAATGTTTGATATGCTCATTTGATTCTCACAACCACCTTATTAGGTAGTTGCTAAAAGGTCTTAATATCCCTATTGAGCTTAAGAAGTGAAATTATTTGCCTAGGAATAGACAGGTAGCAAGTTAGAGTTGGGTTTTGAATCCAAGTTTAGTCATGACTTCAGGTACAGTTCTTATTCTACCAAATGGTTTCTCTGCTCTTTTACTATGGAAATTGCTAACCATAAGAGATGTCCAGCTCAATTTGTTGTATTCTACTTTTATTCTCTAGAGCAATACAAAATGTCTTCCTCTTCAATATGACAGCCCTGCAAGTATTTAAAAATAGTAATTATACTCTTTCTAAGTCCATTCTTTTTCAGGTTTGAAATCCAGTCCTCAGGTTCATAGACTTGAAATACTTCACTAGCCTGCTCATCCTCCTCTGGTTACTGTCCAGCTTGTCAATATTTTTTTGTTCTTAAAATGTGGTTTCCAGAAATGATCACAACATATTCCATACAGGGTCCACCAAGGATATAGTAAATATCAATCCTGAAGTAATTAAAAAACATCTCTACTCAATTTGTGGAATGAATTTATTCTTCATTTGTGAGGCTGATTTGTTGTTATTTTTTTAGTTGCTTTCAATCATGACCAACTCATCATGACCCCTTTGTTGGGGTCTTGGCAAAGAAATTGGAGTGGTTTGCCATTTTCTTTTCCAGCTCATTTACAAATGAGGAAACCAAGGCAGACAAGGTTAAGTGACATAGCTAGTATCTGAGGCCATATTTGAACTCAAGATTTCCTAACTCCAGATCTGGTGCTCTATCCACTGTACCACTCATACAGATATAAACGCACGAGTGCATGCATGTGTGTGTGTGTATAATACAAATATGTAATATGCACAGAAATATGTAATATGAAAATAACTACATATAAACTATGTAGCAACTAGGTAGTACAGACTGCCAGAACTGGTTATCAGGAAGACTTGAATTCAAATCAGACCTCAGACACTTAATTATTAGCTGTGTGATCCTGGGTAAATCGCTTAACTCTGCTTTTCTTAGTTTTCTCATCTATAAAATGACTTTGAAAAGAAAAGTACAAACTACTTCAGTATCTCTGCCAAGAAAACTCCAAATTCATAGAGTTGAACATAACTTAAAATAATTCAATATTCAATATAATATCTTTAGTACATTGTCTCTTTCATTAGCCTGTGATATCCTTAAGAGCAGGGAATGTTTTTAAAAATTTGTCTTTGTATCCTCAGTACTAAAAACAATCTAGCACATAGTAGTTACTTAATCAGTATTTGCTGAATTGTTTTTAGCATCAACAATTTCACAATATACAAAGCACTTTGTTCCCAACCACCATGTGCACTGAATGGAAGGTATTATTTTCCCTTTTTTGCTGATGAAGGAATGGAGGACAGAGAAGATGTGATTTGCCCAAGTTCATATAGCTTGTTGAGGGCCAAACCAGGCCTGGACATCTGATTCCAATGCTAGAATTCTTATTGATATACCACATTAATTTCTCCACTTTAGGTTTGGCATTATGTTCTTAACCACCTTTCTTGGCTAGCTATGGATTATTATTTTGTGTGTGATTTCAATTTAAAGAATTAGTCAAGTATAAAATTCCATGTCTTTCATTCTGTTCATAGCCTTTTGTTCCCTAACTCCACCCTCAATTTGCAAAATGAATCATTAAAATTCCCATGGGGCAGAAAACCTTTTGGTGGTATATTCCAGCTGGAAAGAACTGTATCTACATTTTTGATGAAACCCTGAGGGTCAATGTTGTAATTATGACCACACCACACCATAATGAATGTACCCGTGTGGTCGAAATTATGACTTTTTCCATGGTATTTTTCCATCCAACTCTCAATTTGGATTGTAAACTCAGGTTTTATTTGGCATTTCCCATCCCACTGGCTACTTGGGAAATCCAAAGATAATGATTAAATATTGACTGGAAATCAAAATGACAGAAAATGTTGGTAATTGATCAGTTTTCTAACTCCAAACCCACATAGAACTATGATAGTGTAAGCTCCAATATCAAGAAAATAGTAGATATATCTGGATAATTTAAGAGGCAGTGTGGATGGTGGATATAGTGTTCAGCTTGGAATCAGAAAGTCCTAACTTTGACAGTGACTAGCTGTGTGACCTTAAGCAAGTCATTTCACCTCTTTCTGCCTCAGTTTTCTTACCTATAAAATGATAATAATCATCTGTTTGCTGCCCTTCACAGGGCAATTATGAGGCTCAATTATTATATCTATTATTTCAATCATATGCCTTCACAGGATAATTTAAACAGCAGAGATAACTGAGTTGAGGGAATGAACAAAAATAATACTTGGGGAGGGTTTTGGATATTTTCACTTTATTTTTAACCAGACAAATTGACAAATAGTCTTGCTGAAGAAACTCCTTTTACCCTTGCACATTGATACCTGCCCTGCATGTTAAAATCTTAGGGTTTCAGTTGCCTGGAGCACTGAGAGACTGAGAGACTTGCTAGGGTCACATAGCCATTGTGTGTCAGTAGCAGGACATGAATTCAGATAAACCTGACTTTGAGATCAACTGTCTGTCTATTCAGGATTCCTAGGGCAACTAGGTGTCAAAATGGATAAAGCACCAAGCCTTGAAGATCTGAATTCAAATCCAGCTCCAGATACTGGGCAGAAGTCTGTCTGTCTCAGTTCCTTCATTTGTAAAATGAAAATAATAGTAACATCTATCTCATAGACTAGTGAGAGGATCAAATGAGGTAATAATTACAATAGTGCCCATCATATAGTAGGCATTTTATAAATGCTTATGTCCTACCCCACCCCTATTCTATATTGCTTTCCAGCTTTATATATTTAAAGAGAACAATGAGACCATTTAGAAGAACAATTTTTTCCCACTAAGGCTAAGTTCTGATTTGATCAACATTTTTTTTTTTTAGGTTTTTGCAAGGCAAATGGGGTTAAGTGGCTTGCCCAAGGCCACACAGCTAGGTAATTATTGTCTGAGACCGGATTTGAACCCAGGTACTCCTGACTCCAAGACCAGTGCTTTATCCACTATGCCACCTAGCTGCCCCTTGATCAACATTTTACTAAAAACAAATATTCAAGGAACAAAGTAAAACAAAAAAAATCAATAAAAAAGAATGTAAAAATGCTAGAGTGAAAAAACAGAAGTAGGAAAAAACCTCACAAAACCCATAAAACAAACAAACAAAAATTCCCAAACACTAATCCATCATATAAATGATCAGGTCAAACAATTACATGTATTTTTATCTGATTCTCTGGTTATTTAGATAGAACAAAACCATTTCATGGTTGGATCTGGGTGGTCATTTAGAAGGGACCCACTATATTAGGAAAAGATTGGACATAGAAGTAAAAGGGACTGAGCTTAAACCCTAGCTCTCCACTGATTTTGACCTTACACAGTTCTGTGTCTGTTTCCCTTGACTCAGTATTAAAAGTTTATATCAGATCATTTGTAATGGTCTATGGGTTTTTGAGTCTCTCTAGGACAGAAATACTCAGAATCCTTGAAACTTCTCCAAAGCATCTTCTGGCAGCAAACACTGCCATAATGTCCCCTCAAAGCTCTTGGGGGATCACCAGAGGGGAGTCCATAAATTTGAAGGCTAAATTATGGAATGGATATCTAATAATAAATAATAATAGAAAGCATTTGTTGCTTGCTCCTGCTACTACATGCAGGAGATGGTGTTAAATATCTCATGTGGAACAGAGTTAAGGAAGAGAAAAGATAGGGACTCACCTGAGCTCTCCTAAATCCTTTGTCAAACAGCTCCAAATGATGCCCCCAAACAAATTCTGGAGCAGCAGAACCCATAAAAGGACAGAGCAAAATAATTTTCTAGCCCAAGACAAATTAGATGATAGACAGGAAAGGGTTGCTGAGAGTTGAGTGCAGTCCAGGGCAAGATTGTCCCCAGAAAACCTGGGGTAAGTCTTGGTCAATTGATTCAGTATTGGTGATAGTTGCTTCTTCCAGAACTCTCAGTCCACAAATGATAAGGTGAATGGAAAGCTGATCAGGAGATTACAGGAATTCCTTTGCTGGTACTGAGAGTAGGACTCTATTGTACTGTCCATGCTTGGATTCAGGCTGCACACCTGAGTGGCAGTCCCAGGTCAAGGAGGAGTACTAGGAGACTAAAACTTCCAACTGCAGGGAAGTGAGGACCCTGGTCACAGTTCTAGGACAGAAAAGAGTTCAGACTAGGAGATTTGTAAACACTCTTCTCAGCTCAAACCACCTTGGAAGAACTGAAAACTTACAGACCCTCAGAACAAGATTTGAAAATAGATGAACAAAACTCTGAAGCTTGGAAGGTACACCCTTACCTCAGAAGGAGAGCCCCACTTTAGAATAGAGTTAAAAGAAAGAAATAGGTTGGAAAAATGAGCAAACAACAGAAAAAATTTCTGACTATGGAGTTACTATGGTAAAGTGAAAGACCAAAGTACATACTCAGTCAAAGCTAACTCCTACATTCCAAACCTCAAATAAAATATGAATTTATCTCAGGCCATGAAAGGAATCAAAAAGGATTTTAAAAATCAAGTAATAGAGAAGAGAGGGGAAAAAAATGCATGATGTAAAAAAAATCCCCCCAAAAGAATGAAGAACTTGGTAAAGGAAGCACAAAACAATTTCTGAAGAAAATAACATCTTAAAAAACAAGATAGGGCCAAAAGGTAAAAGAAATACAAAAATCCAATCAGAAGATTGCCTTGCAAGGCAGAATTTGTAAAAAAGATATACAGAAATTCACTAAAGGAAAGAACTTCTTAAAAAGTAGAATTGATCAAATAGAAAAGGAAATATAAAATCTCACTAAAGAAAATAAATCCTTAAATGTTGTCCAAAAAATTTGACACATGGAAGCTAATGACTTTATGACACATCAAGAAACAATAAAGCAAAATCAAAAGAATGAAAAAAATAGAAGAAAATGTGAAATATCTCTTTGGAAATAACTGATTTGGAAGTAGATCCAGAAGAGAGAATTTTAAAATTATTGGACAACCTGAGAGCCATGATCAAAAAAAGAACCTAGATATCATCTTTCATGAATTTACCAAGGAAAACTACCCTGAAATTCTAGAACCAGAGGGTAAAATAGAAATTGAAATAATTCTCCAATCACCTACTGAAAGAGATCTCAAAATGGACATGCCCAGGAATATCATAGCCAAATTCTAGAACTCCCAAGTCAAGGAGAAAATATTACAAGCATCCAGGAAAGAAACAATTCAAGTATTATGGAGCCACAGTCAGAATAACAACGATTTAGTAACTTCTACACTGAGGATCAGAGAGCCTGGAATATGATACTCTAGAGGGCAAAAGAACTAGGGTTACAACCAAGAATTATCTAGCCAGCAAAGCTGAGAATAATCTTTCAGGAGAGAAATAGAATACTTTCAAGCATTCTTGATGAAAAGACCAGAACTGAATAGAAAATTAGACTTCCAAATATCAAACTCAAGAGAAGCATTAAAAGATAAATAGGAAAGAGAAATCATTAAAGTTTCCACTAAGGTTAAATTGTTTATATCTCTATAAGGGAAGATACTTGTAACTCCATAAGAACTTTCTCATTATTAGGAAAGTTAGAAGGACTATAAAGAGATAGAGGACATGGGTGTGAGTTGAATATGATGGGATGATTATCTAAAAAAATAAAGTTAAGAGGTGAAAAAGTGATAAAATGGGGTAAATGATCTTTCATAAAAGAGATAGGAAAGAACTTTTACAGTGAAGGGGAGATGAAGGAATTGGATGGGAATAAATGAACCTTATTCTCATTGGAATTGATGCAAAGAGGGAACAACATACAAATTCAACTGATTATAGAAATCTATTTTAGCCTACAGGAAGTAGGAGGGGATGGAGATAAGAGAACGAGTGTGGTATGATAGAAGGAGGGTTGAGGGGGTAAAAGACAGAAGCAAAACACTTTTTTAGGATGTAAAAGATGAAAGGAGAGAAATAATATGATTAATGGAAAAATAAATGGAGTGAAACTGTAATTATACTTGAAAAAATTTTTTACAGTAAGTTTGTCTAATAAAGACTATATTACTTAAATATAGAGAGAACTGAGTCAAATTTATAAAAATAAGAGCCATTTCTCAACTGATAAATGGTCAAACTAGTAGTTTTTAAGACAAAGTAATCAAATGTATCCACAATTATGTGAAAAAAATTCTCTAAATTATTGATTAAAGAAATGCAAATTAAAACACTCTGAGCTAACACTCCACTCCTATCAAATTGACTAATATGGCATAAAAGGGAAATGACAAATGTAGAGGATGTGGGAAAATTGAGACACTAATGCATTGTTGATGAAGTGGTATGCTGATTCAAACAATCTGTAAAAGCTATTTGGAACTATGAACGAAGAGCTTTTTACCATAATACACTCTTTAATACCACTATTAGGTTTGTATCCCAAGTCAAAAATTGCTGAACTGATGATAGACCATGAGAGAAAGGCTTGGATATGCCAGGTTGTCAACAACACTCTGAGACAGATTATCTTTATCTTATAAATGAAAGATTATCACTATAAAACCACTAACTTGGTGATTAGCCCATCTAGAGAAAGGTTAGAATGTTCTGTGTTGTTACCAATTTGCTGCCAAAAATCACATACTGGTACTTTTGCTTGCTGTTGCAGAAGCACTGTGGTGACATGGGAAAGAAACTATACTCATAAAGTCAAGGACTCCCACAGCATCCAGACCTTCACCATCATGTATATGATAACATGATATTTGATTCTAAAGGACAACATACCTATTTATACCACACCACCCACAGAATGAAGGTTAAGGATTCTGCAACATTCTTAGTAAGTGGTTATCCAGCCTTCACTGACTGGCATGGACATCAAGAGCTAGACTTTCCTGTTGGGGATAGAGAATCGAGCTCTTAAGGCCTCTCACATTAGAGCAACATCACCATATGACAAGACATTTAAAAAACCCCATATGGTGCACAATTAGGAGTAAAAGACAGCAGGACAAAGTTCAGTACCATGAAGTAATTTAGTTTAAAAAAAAAGATCTCTTAAAAGAAATTATTTAGAGAAAGACTTTTTTTTAAATCTTTCAAATATTGTTATTTTATTGGGTACATGTAAATTCTCTCCCTTTTCCATCCTGCACCCCACTGAGAGAGCAGGTAGTTTGTTAAAAATGTGTAGTCATGGAAACATTTCCATGTTTTGAAAGAAAACATCGAAACACTCCCCCCCGCAAAAGAAACCTCAAAAAAAAATAAAGTAGCAAAAAAGTATGTTTCAACACCATCCATTTTCTCTCTGTGGATGGATAGCATTCTTTACGCTACCCTTCAGAGTTGTCTTGGGTCATAGCACTGCTAAGAAAAGCTTTCTCCTTGACTTGTAAAAGTCATTCACAGTTGATCATCCTACTATATTCCTGTTTACTTCCCATTGGATCTGCTCATGTAAGACCTTCCGGGATTTTCTCAGAACATAATTTTCATCATTTTTTTTAATAGCAGAATAGTATTCCATCATAATCATATACCTCATTTTTTTCAGTCATTCCCCAACTGATGGACATCCCCTCAATTTCCAATTCCTTTTCACCAGAAAAGAGCTGCTATTAATATTCTTATAAAGGTCCTTTTCCTTCTTATTTTATCTCTATTGGAATACAGACCTAGTAATGGCATTGCTAGATCAGAGGGTATGGCATGGTTTTATACTCCTTTAGACATATACTAAATAGTTCAATATTCATTTTTAAAACTTTTGAGTTCTGAAAACTTTCCCTTCTTCCTACCCTGTACCCACTGAGAAAGGAAGTAATGTGATACCTTAATAAGTCTCCACAGACTCCACTGTCAGCCTCCACTGACAATAGGGTTTCAAGAAGTAGACTTCCCTATTGTAGATAGAGAATCCAGTTCTTATGACCACTCACAATACAGTAACATCTCTTTATAACAAGATATTTTCCCCAAATTCCAAATTGTTCTACAGAATGATTAAATGATTTCCCAACTCCAACAATGCATTAATGTTTCATTTTCCCTGCATTCCCTCCAATATTTGTCATTTTCTCTTTCTGTTGTATTAACTGATTCAGTTGTTTTAATTTGCATTTCTCCAATCAATAGTGAGTTAGAAACTGAAAACTGTTCATTTCTTTTTATAGTTTTTCAACTGGGGAATGGTTTGCATTTTTTTTTATAAAGTTGATTCAGTTTTTGATGTTTGGAAAATAAATCCTTTATCAAAGAAACTTATTTCAATATTTTTTCCCATAGTTGCTATTGCTGACTATTTCCCTCCATTTTATTTTCCTACCATTTATTCTATTTTTTCTCTCCTTTCACCCTATCCCTCCTCAAAAATGTTTTGCTTCTGATTGCTCCCTCACACAATCTTCCCTCTCTTCTATTACTTGCCTCTCACCTTCCTTCCTCATTTCTCTTATTTTCTCCCCCCCCCCACTTTGCTGTAGGGTAAGATAGATTTCTATATTCAATTGAGTGTTTATATTATTACTTCTCTGAGTCAATTCCTATGACAGTAAGGCTCACTCATTCTTCCTCATATCCCCCCTTTTCCATTCAACTTCAAAAACATTTTCTTGCCTCTTTTATGAGAAGTAATTTACCTCATTTTAGCTCCTCTTCCCTTTCTTCCAGTACATTCTTCTCTTATCCTTTAACTCCATCTTTTTAGTATATTACTTCTTCATAGTCAACTTCCATCAGTGTTCTGTCTATATATGCTCTTTCAACATCATTAAGTCCCTTATGATTTCCCTTTCCTGTTTACTTCTTTATGGTTCTCATATTTGAAATCTCATATTTGAAAAATCAAATTTTCTGTTCTGTTCTGGTTTTTTCATCAGGAAAGTTCAAAAGTCCCCTATTTCATTGAATGTTCATCTTTCTCCAAAAAGAGTAGGCTCAATTTTGTTGTGTAGCTGATTCTTGATTGTAAAAAAAGCCCTTTTGCTTCCAGAATATCATATTTCAAGCCCTATGATCCTTTAATTTAGAAACTGTTAAATCTTGTGGTATCCTGACTCCTTTGACTCCATGATAATTGACTGCAATAGTCTTCTTGTCCTGAGAATACTGAAATTTGATTTTAATATTCCTGGGATTTTCATTTTGAAATCTCTTTCAGAAGGTTATTGGTGGATCCTTTCAATCTCTATTTTACCCCCTGGTTCTAGAATATCAGGGCAGTTTTCCTTGATAACTTCTTGATAGGTTTTTTTTGTTGTTCATGATTTTCAGGTAGTCTAATGATTTTTAAATTATTTCTTCTGAATCTATTTTCTAGGTCAGTTGTTTTTCCAATGAGCTATTTCATTGTCTTCTGTTTTTTATTCTTTTGGTTTTGTTTTGTTATTTCTTGATTTTTCACAGTCTTCAGTTTCTTTTTTTGTTCTATATTTTATAGAATAACTTTTTTCAGTGAACTTTTATACTTCCTTTTCAATTTGGTTGATTCTGCTTTTTAAGACATTCTTCTATTCATTGTATTTTTGTATTTCCTTTCTATTTGACCCACTCTGGGTTTTTTTTTTTTTGACTAGGCAATGGGGTTAAGTGCCTTGCCTAAGGTCATACAGCTAGGTAATTATTAAATGTCTGAGGTCAGATTTGAACTCAGAGCCTCCTGAATCCAGGGTCACTGCTCTATTCACTGTGCCACCTAGCCACCCCCAGTCTAGTTTTTAAGATGCAATTTTCTTCACATTTTTTGGTATCTCCTTCATGAAGCTGCTGATTCATTTTTCCATGATTTTCCTGCATCACTCTCATTTCTCTTCCCAATTTTTCCTTTACCTCCCTGACTTGATTTTCAAAATCCTTTTTGAGCTCTTCTATTTTCTGAGACCAATTCATATTTTTCATGGAGGCTTTGAAAGTAGGAGGTTTGACTTTGTTATCTTCTTCTGTGTGTGTTTTGAACTTCCTTATCACCACAATAACTTTCTATGATCAGGTATTTTTTTCTTCTCTTTGCTCATTTCCCTAAGCTATGATTTTATTTTAACTCTTGGTGAAGGCACAGTTCTGCTTCTAAGATGGAAGGTACCATCCCAAGCTTTTGTAGTTTTTTGGCAGCTATTTTCAGAGATACTCCTAGGACTTGAAAATTTTTAGTTCTTCCAAGGTGGTATGATCTAAGGAGAAATTTTTACTACTCTCCTGACCTGTGCTTTAGTCTATTGGTGTCCTGGTCCTAGGAGGAGGGTTCAAAACCAGAACTGTTGTTAGTGATTTTAGTTATGCCTGATCCTTTGTGAGTCCATTTGGGGTTTTACTGGCAAAGATACTTGAGCACCTTCTTCTCCAACTCACTTTAGAAATGAGGAAACTGAGGCAAACAGGGATAAGTTACTTATTTAGGGTCATGAAGTTAGTAAAGTATCCAAGACCATATTTGAACTCTGGAAGATGACTTTCTATTCACTAAGCCACATAGCTTTCCTAGAACTAGAATTTTTTTTATTAAGGCAGTGGGGCTAAGTGACTTGCCCAAGGTCACATAGCTAGGCAATTATTAAATGTCTAAGGCTAGATTTGCACTTGGGTTCTCCTGACTCCAGGGCCAGTGCTCTACTGTGCCATCTAGCTGCCCCACCTAGAACTAGAATTAACATGGGGCATACAGAACTTTGATCCAGGCCAAAATTTGGCAGGGATGGTAATATTTACTTTTACTGGATTTATAGCTGAAAGGTATCTTAAGACTATTCTTGTCTTCCTTACTTTTCAGATGAAGAAACTAAGGTTCAGAGAGGATAAATTACTTGCCCATAGCTATAAAAATCATATAACAATCTTCTGAAGTAGGATTTAAATTCATGTCTTATCTTCAAGTTTTTTGACTCATCCTCTATACCTTGCTTTTCTCTCTGTGTTATCTACAATCCCTGGTTTAATTTCTTACCCTGTGCCATTCTTCTCACAGTTCTTGTTAGACCATTATGAGGGTTCAGGACTTCCCAATCTCTATCCAGCAACATAAGCAAGAATCTATTCTCACGTGTAGATTTAACTCTGCATGGATGCTCTTCTTTCATTGACCTTTGACATAGATGTGACTGAGAAGTGACACTCAAGATCCCTTTCTTCTCAAATTTACTTCCAAATGTAACACAGCTATTTCAGATATTCCCAGGAACTGCTCCATCATGTTATCTCTCTTGCATTTATTCTACTTCTCTTACTGAAGAGCCTTGCCACATCCCAGCACACACCATAGAAGTCAATTCCCTTCCCCTCCTCCTCCTCCTTCCAACACCAGGGTTCAAATACATCAGAATAAGGAAAAAAAGGAATTCTCAGGGATTCCACAAATGATACGGAATAGGTCAGTCAAATTGGAGAGTTAGGCAACCAGCATTTATTATATACCAGGCATTGATTGTGCTTTTCAAAACAAAGCAGTCCCCGTTTAAATGAATTACTGTAGTGGAGTGACTTAGGAGGCTTCATTCTAATTCTGTTTTTCAATTCTCTCCTATTGTTCATATAAATCATAGGTGACTGGGACAGGCATTCATAGGATTTTAGGTTTAGAGATGAAAGGAACTTTCAGTGGTCATCTTTTCTACCCATTTTATGCATGAGGAAACTGATGGCTTAGATAATTGCTTTGACAAGGGAGGGCTGTGGAATTTTTAAAGGGCAAGTTCTCCAGGGAATATAAACTCATAAAGGACAATCTGTTCATATACAGCTACTTGAGGTACAGATCTCTCACTATTTTAATTTCAACAGAAAGGCAGATATTTTTTGTTAAATGTCATGGATTCTGGATGACATTGGAAGTAGTCATCCTACAGAGAAGATGGACTTCTCTGAAACTTCTCCAGGTTAGAAAAGATAACTAAATTGGACTTAGGTCCTAAGTGACATTTCAAGTAGTTAAAGCACATGTCACAATGAATAGTGAATAAAGTCTCTGCTGATCCCTTCTTGTCCCTTTTACCATCATAGCTGAATCTACAGCTATGGGGTAGCTAGGTAATACAATGGATAGAACACTGGCCTTGGAATCAGGAATACCCAGGTTCAAATCCTGCCTCAGACACCTATTAGCTATGTGACTCAGGGAGTCACTTAATCCCTCGGCACCTTTACTGTAAATTGGGAACACACTGAAGAATTAAATAGTGAACCACTCCTGTGTCTTTTCCAAGAAAACTTCACAGGGAATAAAAACCCATGGGGTCATGAAGACATAGACAATTGAACAACAAATTCTGTTGTTTTTAGGTTTGGAAACTCTGCCAAATGCAAAATCACACTGCCAATATCAGGATTAAAAATTTGGATATTTAGCCAAATAAATAAATCTAGTTCAATATAATTCATTTTAATTTAACAAATATTATTGGATACTTACTATGTGAAAAACATTATGCTGGCACAGTGGATAGTGTGCTAGATTTGAGCCAGGAAGAAGAGATTTTTGAATACGTCCTCATTCATCCATTATCTGTTTGACTCAAGGCACCTTCTTAGGATACATATATTCACCTTCTCCTACAAAAACTATAGCCATGTAAAACATCTTGTCCTTATTCTCTGTCCCTCTCCTTCAGGATTATAACTAGATGAAACTGCAACTGGTGCAAATTTAGTTGAGTGGGGTCAGCCAGTAGGACACAGCCCTATATACCCTGTGCTAGTTATGACTCTACTCCAAATTTATAAATGCATAGAACCACATTGTCCATTTCATAGACCCAGATGTAGATATAAAGCCAGGCATAGGAGACCAAAGCTGTTTAAAAAGAATTGTTTTCTGTTCTTGTAAGGATTGTAGTATAAGTGGTTAAGTGGATTTGAATAAGTGGAATCAGTAAATAAGTGGATTTGGAGTCTGGAAGATCATGTTTAAATTTTGAAATTCTTAGTGGCTATGTGATTCATCTTAGGCAAACTGATCTCTCTGGGCCTCAGTTTTCTCATCTGTAAAATAGGGATAATAGAATCTATTTTAAAGTGTTGTGAGGATCAGACAAAATCATGTATTTAAAACCTTTATCAAACCTTAAAGAGCTATATACATGTCAGTTATTATTACAGTGAAAGTGCGAATCGGACAAAACCATTTAAAACCCTTTTCAAATCTTGAAGAGCTATATGTCAGTTATGATTATAATGAAAGACTCAGCTTTCCAGCCCTTTGAGGGTGGTTATACTCTCAAGACTTTCCTTGTATGGTATAAATACCATTGAACAGGACATGAATTTTAATCCTGACTGCCATATCTGTGACCAGGAACAAATCATGGTGCTGCTCTGTCCTTCAGCTGCCTCGTCTTTAAAATGAGTGGCTTGACTTTTGAGATATTTTCTGGCTTTAGAGTCAAGACTCTCCACTGTTTGAACAAAGACAGAATCCTTTTGTCTCATTTTGTAATTTCCCTGTCTACATTTATCTAATGATAAATAGACTAAAACCTTTAGTTCCCCCATCCTATTATTTTGATATATCCTATATATTTTACATGAGCAGCTAGTAAAATTCACTCATCCAATTATACCTCACTTTCTAGAAAGTCTTAAAAGCATGGAAAATAACTATTTGCAAACAGATGGCTTTGATCTCTTATGCCTAGCTTTATATCTGCATCTGGGTCTATGAAATGGACAATGAGATTTCATGTATTTATATATTTGGACAATCAGAGCCAGAATAGGACTCTTCCTTCTGAGTTCAAATCTAGCCTCAGATACTTCCGAGCTCTATGATCCTGGGAATTTCAAATATATGTAAAGCATTTTACAAAATCTTAAAGAACCATATAAATGCTAGTCATTACTATAATGTTATCATTATTTTTATTAGAAGCCAGGTGGCTCAGTGCATAAAGCACTGGGATTGGAGTTAGGAAGATTCAAGTTCCTGAGTTCAAATCTGGCCTCAGACACTTACCAGCTGTGTGATCCTGGGCAAGTCACATAAACCTATTTGCCTCATTTCCTCACCTGTAAAAAGAGCTGGAGAAGGAAATGGCAAACCACTGCAGTACCTTACCAAGAAAACTCCAAATGGGTCAAGAAGAGTAGTTTTCAGTCACTTGCCCTGCAACAGAATAAGCCAAGCCCTGATTTGTAGTGACTGTGATTCCTGTTATGTAATTATGTAATTAACAGTTGGCTCTTTTAAGGCAATTAGAGTCGGCTACTCTGTTATCTTCCCCTTGAATGTACATTTTTTGAAAGAAAAGACTGGGTGTTTTGTTTTCTTTTTATCCCCAGTGCTTAGCACAGTGTTAGGAACCTAGTAGGCTCTTCATGTTTGTCACTGACTACTTACCTTTAGAGGTTCCTATGGGGCTAGGATTGTTTCACTTTCCTCTTGTATCCCTTGAGGCTAGCCCAGTGTCTCATATACATTTGGGTGCTCAATAAATACTAGGCTGATTGATTGATGTGGTCTCCCAAAAAGAAGGAGAAATCAAATGTCCCAATAATTATTTCACAAAAGCTAAAAATGCACAGCTATAATAGATTTTCCATTCTCTATGCCAAGTTTCAAACTGTAGTTATACAATATAGCCCAAACCACTTAAACCATCTCCAGATGTCTCATGGATTGATTTTAATGATTGTAAATGATGAGAGATAAGAGGGTATAAAGGCATTAAGGGTACTTGAGATTGTCTGGAGCAGTTAAGGCTCCTAGATCTAGAACTGGATGGGCTCTTAGGGGACATCTGGGTTCACCTTTTACCTGTATGGAAACTGAGGCCAAGAGAGGTTAAAAGAATTAACCAAGGTCATATAGGTAGTAAATGAGAGTCAGGTTTGAACTTAGATCCCCTAGGTCTAAGCTTAGCATCCCTTCTACTTCCTCATATGGATAGAACTTCTTGGCTTCCTCATCTGTAAAATGGGGATAATTAGAACACTCACTTCATAGAGTTGTTGTGAGGACAGAATAGAATAATACATGAAATTCACTTTATTACTTAAATTGTTAAGTAAATTCTATCATTATCCATTCTATTATTAAAGCAGCTTTGCCCTTTCCTAATAGAACATAATACTGACAGAGAGCCTAGAGATTCAAGAAGGTAACAGTAACATCATACTGACTACCTTGCTTTCTGGCCACTTCCTCCTTTATATATAAATGTATTCTTTAAGAGAATTAGTCAGAAACAACTACCATAAAATTAAGGGAAACTTAGATTCTTAAAAGTTGAATTTGGTTAGTGTTTCAGGTCTAGGAAATGTTTTCCAGGGAATGAGAGGGGGAGAGAAATGTGGAAAAGTTGATTTAAAGGGATCAGAATATGACAAATTGACTGATTAATAACCAGAAATTATCCTTAAGGGAGGAAAGTCTAGTACTTAAAACAATAACAACAAAAAAAGGGAAAACAAAGCACTTTGCTGAAGACACAGAAGCCAGAACAGGAATTCTGGTGTTATGCATTGGTTTTCAATTAAAAAGTCCAAAGATAAAAATACAACTTCTAATGTTGCTTATTGTTACATGTTGTATTTTTATCAGTTTAAAATCACCTTCAATTATGGTTATTACTTCAATATTTCGGTTTATGCGCAGTCTCACTAACATGCAGACTACATCTACTAGTATACATCACAACTCATCAACATCTTCTTGCTCCATTTCCACATCCTTTCATAAGTTTTCCATAGGACTTATCCAATATACTGGAAGTAATTTCCTGTATCTTTGAATGTTTCAGGGACATCCTTGTTCCAGTTTCCATGCCTTCAACCAGGAAAAAACTTTGCTTCTTGACTTAGCCTTTCCCTCAGAATGTCACCATCTTTTTTGAGTTCTGATTTGGGGGTGGATGTAAAGCAAGGTTCCTCTGAAGACCTCAGTTTGCTCCTCGTCAGAGACATCCAAGTCTCAATAGAGAGGTAGAGGTTTCCTTCAGCGTTCCAGAGCTCTTGAGGTTGCCCACATCTTGAACCTATAGAAGACACCCCTGGTAGACTACAATGACTACCATCAAAAAGGTTGTGCTGTAAGTGGTTGTTTGTTTTTGTGCCTGCTATTGGGCTGATGTTTGCCACACTGACAGGAAGTGGTATTGATGCCAAATGATTAGAGTCAGATTTGGGTGGCTGATCCTTTTCTGTTTCCACTTTTCTGGGGGAGCCCTGTGGAGGTGTACTAGGCTCCTTGGGATTGGGTGCGGCCCCTTCCATGGTAGCACTGAAATAGAATGTGGAGTTTTCTTTTTCTCTCTCTGCTCCTTCTATCTGTCCAGTGGGACTTTCTGCATCACTCTTCTCCTGCCTCCAAGGAACTGCATTTTGATTTCTGCAACCTTCTTCCTGATCATCACATTTAATCAATGACAAATCATTTTGCAAAATGACAGATCCTTTTTCCTTCTCTGAAGGTGCAACAATGGGCATCATCTTCTGGGAGCGTACATGGTCATGCTGACTATTTGAGAGAGTGATATAACTTGATGTCTCCAAAGGGTTCATTTTAGTTTCCGGGATATCTTCAGTCTGCAAATCTTTTTGCCAGGAACCTCGATATGGTATTGTCACATGCTTTTTCTGAGGTAAAGGGAATTCTTTCTCTGAATGTTTCAACTGTGGGCCAAAGCATTTAGTAGTTTCATAGATGGGTGAGAAAACACAGCCTAAGCCATCATTGCCAAAGGCTGCATTGATCTTGGACATGTTTCCTGTTTTTAGGGCCAGTTTCACTAGCAGCCAGTGGTGGTGCCATTTGGCATTGACCTCATCCCTTTTTGCCTGGCTCCCAACAGAAGCTCCCCAGTCAATGCTAAGGGAATTCTCCTGATATGGTGCTTTGGAGTCTTCCAATGGATACAAGCCTAAGCTTTCTGATCTTCCTTCAACTGGGTTTGCACAATGAAAGGAAGAAGGTTCTTTTTCTCTTTTATCTCTGTTGACAGTGCTACAGGACTTCCTTATAAAACCCTGCCAGATTTCTGTGGATTTGGGGTGAAGTTGGCTGTAATAAATTATGAGTGAAGCACAGCCTGAAAAAGACCAAAAGAACATGAGATTATTCATTGAAAGTCCTATTCAGGTGGTATTCACTTCCATTTTACAGATGAAGGAATTGAGAATAGAGAAATTAAATGATCTGCCCTAGATCACTTATGAAGTAATGAGTATAGGAAGTATTATTTGAACACGTCTTCTAGGATCCAAGGCTAGCATTCTATCTACTATGCTATATCTAGTAAAATTTTGTTGATCTAAATTGTACTGAATTTTATTTTTGGTTCTCTAAAAAATTTTTAACCTCCTACTAAAGAAAAACTCAGTACTAAATTAGAATAGTTTCCAACTTTTTTTTTTAAAACAACAGTGGCTCCCAGTTACAATTAAAGGAATGTATGAGTATGAGTTTGTGCATATACAGTTTCTTAATGATCATAATGAGATCATAATGACTTAGAAACTCAGAAACCATTCACAAATACAATGGTTGGTGTATTCTTATGGACAACAAAATCCCTAAATGAGAACAGCTAATTTCAGGTAGCTCATCAGGAGCTCTCCAAGGGCATAGAATTTCCACAACCAAAATTATACCCCTGTTGAACAAAAATATCTTCATTACTTTTTGTCAGATCATTTTATTTTATTTTATTTTACTTTTATTTTTTTAGGTTTTTTTTTTGTTTTTTTGCTAGGCAATGGGGTTAAGTGATTTGCCCAAGGTCACACAGCTAGGTAATTATTAAGTGTCTGAGGCTAGCTTTGAACTCAGGTACTCCCGACTCCAGGGCCAGTGCTCTATCTACTGTGCCACCTCATTTTATTTTTGTCAGATGTGTTGACTATAGCATAATTTCTTTATCAGAATATTTTCTAGTCACCCTTGACACTGATTTAAGTTTCCTATTGTACTAGTTGGAATCCCTTATTTTCAAGTCTATCATCATAAGCAGTATGAGACTTGGCAAAAGAATATTTGAACTAGTGAACCTGAATTTTAGATAGCTCTGAAAGAGTGCAGAGATCCTTTTACCAATGAAGAACTTCATACAGTTATTAGAGCCCAGATAGGTTCTATATGAGTTAGTCAATTCACTTAAGGTCTCATAAGGTTAACTTATCTCAAAGTGAAGGAACTGAACTAGATGAACTTTAAGATAACTTCCAACAATAATGATCCTATACAAATATATGTTGCATATATTATATGTACATAGAAAAACACACACATTACATATACATATATAATCTTTGTTACATATTATGCATATTATATGCAATATATGCATACACACACACACACACACACCTATGCGTATGTGTAAATATATATGTAGACATTCAATGGTGCAGTGGACAAAATTCTGGCCCTGAAGAAAGAAGTCAAGTTCAGATTCAGTTTTAAATGTTTATTTAGCTTGAGCAAGTAATTTAATTCTGTCAGTCTCAGTTTCCACATCAGTAAATGGGGACAGTAATTGCACCTACCTTTCAGCGTATGAGGATCAAGTGAGAAAAATATGTAAAGCATTTTGCAAACTTTAAAATGTTATATAAATGTTAGCTATTATGATTACATATTTTGGGAAGGACCTATGATTTTTGTGGTCTGTACATTTTCTCCAGAAACCAGATGAATAATTGGCCTGCAACTTATAGTCTCAGAGAACTGCCTGGGATGCTGAGAGGTTGATCATCAGCACATAAATGTAGAGTATTTTACATGTATAATTCCATTTCTTTACTACATGGGACACATGCTATATATTAGAGAGAACTAGACCACACTTGAAGCACAGCAGCTATACATGGTGAAGCAAATATATGTTTTCAGTGATCTCTTAACCTTTGCTAATGCCTGTTGAGCCAGATCTTAGCTTGCCTCTTGGCACTGACCCCTGTCATATCTTGTTTTTGGAGATAGTGAACTCTGGATCCCTTTGCTCCTTCTTCATAGATTCCCTTTTCTGGTTCCAGAGAAATTGTTTAGTTCCCTGACTCTGAGGAATGTCTGCCCTGTTAGCAATACACACACACACACACACACACACACACACACACACAAACCCCTACTGTGGAAAACAATACTGGTAAGGCATCTGAACATGACCATAATGTACAGGGCCCTCCTCTCTCCATGCAGTTCTTTGCAACCACATAATCAAAAGATTATATATTTAGAGTTGGAACTGAGTCCCAGAGAGGTTAAGAGATTTTTCTAAAGTTAGTGACACAGCTTTAAGAATCTGAAGGCAAGATATCGACTCAGAGAATTCCTGGCGCCATTACCATATCCATTAGACCATGGTATCTGGCCTATTTTGTCTTTACTCATTTGTCTCCATGTGTTCTGATTCCCTTCAATGGCACATAAGGTCCCTGATAGCTAATAGTCCCTTCAGGGACTATTTTCTTTTTGCCTTTGTATCTCTAGAATGTCATAGTGCCTGGTAAATAGGAAACAGTTAAGTGCTTGTTACTGAATAAATGGTAGAATTTGTATTGAATTTGGAGAAAAAAGAATAAGAAAGTGTGAGTTTATATCCAGCTCTGTGACTTTGGGTACTTTCTAGTCCTTAGTTTCCCCTATAGTAAAATTTGGGGTTTGGGCTAGAAAATTTTGAGTAACCTGGGTTGAAGTTCTATCACTTATTACCTGATGTCCTCGGAAAAGACACAAACTCTATGGGAGGTAATTTGTTCATCTATTGAACTGATGGTCTTAAAGTTTACTCCTACCTGGCTTTAAGATCTTATGTTCCTATAATCCCTTTGGAAATCACAGGGTATAGGAAAGGGAAAGGAAAAGATATATTCCTCTAAAACCTATTTTGTGGATGGGATCTTGAAGCCCGGGTAACTGCTCATATCTCAGGTTCTTTTAGGATATGACATGGCAAAAATTGCTTCCTTCCTAGATGCTATATTTAATAGTGTTCTAATGACAATTCTCCCTCTTTGGGAAGTTCATTGAATGAAACAGAAGCCAGTGTGTTGGGAAAGTGACAGGTGTTCTTACCAATAATAAATCCAGACACAATGCCTGCTGTCATCCATATAGTGCCCCATGAAGCTCCCTGCAGAAAATCAGTGGCCAATAGCAAAAGGACTATATTCTCCATCAGCATTATCTATGAGAACAAAAGAAGTCAGCACAGCTCTTTTGGCTCCCACCCCAGCAGGCATGCATTCTCCTCATGCAATGAAAGACTCCAGAACCCAAACCTAGCCTATCTTCTTAGACACAAATTGGTATCCACAGCTAGCAGCATATAAACAACTGAAAGGGCTCATGGTGATCACTCATTTCAGTCTCCCTCTTCTGACCCTCTCTCTATATGGTAGAGATGGGGAAAAACTGAGGTTCAAATTGATAAGGTGATTTGTCCAGTAGGAGTAAGTAGGATGACAGATATAAATTGGGATAAGGCCTTAGAGAAAATCTAGTTCACCCCCATCATTTCTTCCTTTTTCTTTTTAAAGTTCTGAACATCAAATAAAATGAACATTTCTATATACATTGTAGAATGGAAGAGAATTTTTGCAGATATTAATTCAACTCTATTTTATAGAGTCTGTTTTTTAAGTATATAATGAATCCAACAAATAATTTGCAAAACTGTCTTGCTTGTTTGTAATTCTTTCTAACCTTCTTTGTTCTCTCTTCCAACTTTTTAATCCTTGTCCTAATCCTTTTCTCCTCTCCCCCTTCTCCCCCATCTTCCCTCTTTCTCCTCCCTGCCTCAACCCTAAATGAAGTATCCATGTAACAAATACTCATATTCAAGCAAAATATGCTGCCATATTGGTAATGTCATTATGAATCTTGAGATTATCACTTTTCTGGCAGGAGATGGGTAGTATATTTTATCATCTATACTCTAAAATTATGAATTAACCTCTGAATTTACAAATGAGGAAACTAAAGTCTAGGTTGTTTAAATGTCTTCTCCAAGTAAAATGATATTTTTATCCTTTGTCCCTGAAGAAGACCTTGACATCAGGGACATGATGCCATGACATGCATGTGAATTGAATTTGAGTGATGGGAGTGCTGTGCTAAGCTACCAGCCTCACTTTCTCCTCCAGAGTCATGTGGGGCCAGAAATGGGTCAGGACAACTGGAGATGGCCTCTGGATTGTCTTTTGCCATTCTTTGTATTCCCAGAATTTAGCAAAGAGCCCAGCCACTAGTGGGCATTTAATACATATTTATTAACTGACTATTAAATCAGTCCTTGGCTCACAGAGGACTTCCTGGTCCTATTTATGGTCCACTCAAACATTTGTGTCTCAGTGACAAGAAAATGAAACATCTGTAGATTTGTCTCTCATAGAGTTGTACCTCATGATAGTGTTCTCTATCAAGGCCACTGATCATTTAAGAAATGCCCCTGTGATTCAGGGATGCCAATACCAGGTAGTGATAAGTCCTAGAGTTAGATATTATACAGTCTTATTGGCACACAGATGCTTTTCCTGAGATGGTTCTCTGTTTGAGATCACTTCCTAATATTCAGTCCCTCAGATGCAAAACTACTAATGCCAACTTTTTAATGCAAAAAATTTTTTTAATTAAAACAATTACATGATACATAAAACAACTACATATTTAATCAACCACATAATTTAAACTACATAAAACAACTACAAATTTAAAGGTTAATAACTAAGGTCAAAGTTTTTTTTTTTAAAAGAATACTAAAATAAATAATGCTCCCTTTCTTTTCTAATTAAAGTCTGTGATCATTCTCACTCCTTTCTCATTTTTCACCCTTTAACTCATCTGTTGATTGGGGCAACAAATAAACTTCTTCCTCTTTTCCTAACAGCTCTAGCTTAGAAATTCAGCTTAGGAATTCTTCTTTCCATTCTATGAGGTTTCCTTTTCCATAGTCAGGACATGTCAGTGCTCCATTATCCCCTTATTCACACCCACTTCTTTCACTGCACCACGAAATAAGAGAAGGCAAATAAGACACATGAACCCAAGTAACTATCATCCTCCATTTTATCAATGAGAAGTTTTTGTTTTTAAGATTTTTTTGCTGTTTCCTCATTTTAAAAAGAACAATTCATTTTCTTTATATGTCTATGTATATATGTATATGTATATATATATATATATATATATATATATATATATATGGAGAGAGAGAGAGAGAGAGAGAGAGAGAGAGAGAGAGAGAGAAAGAGCGAGAGTTTATATTAACTTATCTTAGATATTTTGTTTTTCTTCCTTTATCCTCAACATACTCAGTAGAATGTAAGCTCTTTGGAGCCTGGGTCTGTTCAGTTTTGTCTTTATGCACTCAATATCTAACACATTCACTGTTTGGAACACAAGAGGAACTTAATAATAGTTTGTTGAAATAAATTCATTTGAAGAAAAAGCATCACTTACCATATAAAATGTGATCATTCTATTTCTGGAAGGACTGTCCCAGAAATTGATGTAGCAGAAGACATAAACAGCTCCTACAAGCAGATTGAACAACCTCCAAAAACAAATATTGTCTATGATGTCGCTTTGTTGGGCAACAAGCCAAAAGGTCATCACTAACCAATGAGCACCTGTTAAAAAAAATGCCACAATATGGAATTCAGCACATGAGAGTGGGGGGAAAGGATATGAAGCCAGGGACAGAAAAGAATACATGTCAGAGCTTTGGCAGTGAAAGATTATTGTACCAATTGAGCCAAAGGAGAGATGTGGAACCCAAAAGGAATATGTGGTATATAAAAAAAAGAGTGAGTCAAATATAATAAAATTAAAATTAATTGTTATCATTTATTAAGGTACCTTAAGGTTTACAAAGTACTTTATAATATTATTTCTTGATCCTTATGACAACTTTGAGAGGTAGGTCATATTATTACCACCAGTTTACATGAAGAAACGGAGACAACCAGAGTGACTTTCCCAGGGTTGAAAGTCAATAACTTTCAGAACAGATTTGAATTCAGGTTTTCCTCATTTCAGGGCCAGTGTTCTCTTCATTATGCTATTCAGTAAAATTTTATTTTACAATGGTGTTGGCACTTAAATGACAGCAGCAGCAGCAGCAGCTCTCAAATTTACTGTACCACATTTATCTGTTGATCAGTAAAAGAGGTACAAAATCTGGTGTCCAAAGAAAAGAGTTCTACTTTGGTCAGTTATGGCTTTAATTCCTGTATTTTACACAAGGTAATGAGACCAAAATAGGGTTCACAAAGACTTAAAAGATGGCCTATAATTTCAACTTGGGAGTCAAAATTTATTCATGAAACTTTCTTTTAGTAAATGTACTAACTTTTACTTTTGTCCTGAGGTTTAACAATTCGTTTCCCCACCCCCCCCTCCTAGAAAAACAAGGTGGCATTGCTCATGCATGAACTATAATTACAAATAAACTGACAAGATTGTTGCCCAGCAGCAGGTACATATACCTTTTCCCTATATCAAGGATACAGAACTTTCTCAGTATCAGCATGAGGAACTCCCAGGTTCAGAACTTCCTCTCAGTGACTGAACTGGCTCAGAGGATGTATTTGAAATCTGCCAGCTTGACAATAAACTAGCACTCCATCTATCACCTCATCACTGATGTTTAATAAATATGATAACCATTTTGTTTTCTTTTTCTTTTTTTTTTAGGTTTTTTTGCAAGGCAAATGGGGTTAAGTGGCCTGCCCAAGGCCACACAGCTAGGTAATTATTAAGTGTCTGAGGCCAGATTTGAACCCAGGTACTCCTGACTCCAGCCCCAGTGCTTTATCCACTGCGCCACCTAGCTGCCCCGATAACCAATTTTTTAAGAGTGCCAATGGTAACCTGAATTTAGTTTCTCAAGGGACACTTCCGAGCATATCAAACTTAAAAGGAAAATTTTGATCCCTGGAGAAAATGTGATCATGGAGGTAGGGCTCAAGAAACATTCTTTGGAGTGAAAAACCAGTATCTAAATATCAGATCCAGATGAATTTCTCATATTTTAGAAAGAAAAAAAACCAAGTAAAACAAACAAAAAAGGCAGCATACTTATATATGACAATGGCTCCAACTTCATTTTGAGAACTGAGTTGGAAAGGAAAGGGTCACAGAACAGATTTTTTTTCAAGGCAATGAGGTTAAGTGACTTGCCCAAGGTCACACAGCTAGGTAATTATTAAGCACCTGAGGTTGCATTTGAACTCAGGTCCTCTTGACTTCAGGGCTGGTACTCCATCCACTGAGCCACCTAGCTGCCCCTCAGAGAATGGTTTTGAAGGATACTTTGGAATGGTTCAAAGAAGGAATTCAGCCTATTTAACTTGGGGTATTTATCTATGGATCTATATATAGAACTGATCTAGAAGAAGGTAACTAAGAACATTGAAGGGATAGATTACACTATAGGATCAGCTGAAGGAATTGGGTGCAGTTGAATGGGGAGGTGATGTGTGATATCTATCTCCAAGGATAAGAAGTGCTTTCACTTGGAAAAGGGATAAGGCTTGAACTCCTTGACTTTAGTTAACAAGTAGTAATGAGTAGAGAGGCATATTTTTGCTTGTTGTAAGGAAAAACTTCCAAATTAGATATATCCAAAAGCATAATGGGCTGTTTTGGAAGATAGTGAGCCCACTACAAAAGGTTTTTAGGTGAAGACCAGATGACTACATGACACAGATATTAACAAGGGGATTTCTAGATAAGTACAGGCTAGATTAAATAATTCTGAGCTCTGAAATTCTATAGGAAAGGTAAACAAAAAAGGAACTTCTCTTTATTCAATATTTTCTTCCTTTCTTCTCTCATTCACTGGTACATTTGTCCCTAGGGAATGGAATTCAAGTCAGATGTGGAGTGGGTAAGGTGAAGACTATAAAGTGTGAAGAATTATCAATTTGTGGTACTGTATAACCACCTGCAGGTGCTGCCAACCTCTTTAAAGTGTTTGTGAGGAAATCAATGTCTTCTGTAGTTTGTCTTAAAACTATCCTCAATACTTAGATGATGACTTTGGGTAGAGCATGAGTGTGTGTATGGTAGGTAGGGGCAGAAAGAACCTTGCCTGAGTTATATATTTGCTAATTATAAAAAAAAAAATTCCTCCAATTGAGGAAAATATGCACTTTTCCATGAGTCCTATACACAAATTCAATTAAAACTCTATAGTTGAATAAGCTATCTCACATGTTGAAAGTATTAGTGGAAAGGAAACCTCAACTCACCTCCAACAACCAAGACCCAGCAGTGATAGGCTTGGGAAAACAGAACTAATGTTATGATCCTGGTTCCCAGCATAGCCAACCTCCAGAGGAGCTGGCACAGGAGGGCAGGCCAAGGCATAGACAGATGTCCTGGCTTTATCAGGCACATGGCACGAGCATAAGAGACCAGAGAAAAGGACAAAGATAACCAGGACAGGACTGCACTCACACCTAGGAAGGAAGTGGTAGGGAAAAAAAAATTGAATCCTTTTGTATACTTTGTATTTTACTTCATTGTGCAATTTTTCCCCACTTTATGGGAAAGTTTATTCCATTAGTATTCAAGAATATTATAATTAAATTTGCTTTTCCATCAAATCCTGTTACATTACCTCTTTTAAAAGAATAGTTTTGCTTAAAACAATTTGATACTAATCTTTTCTTCTTTCCATAAACATATGATCACTACTTATTTTGTACTAGTTTTACGTATCTATAACTTATTTTGCTTGTACCAATCTCTTCCTTTTTGTGTGCTTTGAAAGAAATAACATTAAATAAACCAAAGTGAAAATAGCCTGCAAAACTCATTTCTTTCTTGAGGTAATGTACTTTTATACAAACAAGTCTTCATAAGTACTATTCCCATCTTGTATCCTAATTGATAACATTAAAACTTCATTATAAAATTATAATAATTCATATTAATAACATTAATTCATTATAAGCACAAAAGTATCATCACTAATTTGTAAATTAGCTGAGGAATGTATTATTGTTCTCAATTTATAAATAAGCAAACAAATTATTCAGTAATCAAATGACAAATATTTATGAAGCTTGTATCATGCTAGGGATACTAGGCTATAGAAATACAATGAAAAAAAATGAGACAATTCTTGCTCTAATAAAACTTACATTGCATTGAGGGAAATAACCTGTATTCATAAAAGTTGATTTGTATTATATACAGAGTAAACAGGTTTCTCTGATAAAGTTCTTATTTCTAAGATACATAAAGAACTGATAGAAATATATAAACAAAGAACCATTCCCCAATAGATAAATGTTAAAAGACATGAACAGGAAGTGTTTGAAGGAAGAAATTCAAGCTATCAATAATCATACATTGGTTCATTGTTGGTAGAGTCGTGAATTAGTTCAATCATTCTAAAAAGCAGTCTGGAATTATGCCCAGAAAGTTATCAAAGAGTGCATACCTTTGGCTCAGTTAAACCACTACTAGGCCTGTACCTGAAAGGAATCAGAGAAAAAGGAAAAGTATATGTACAAAATAATTTATAGCAGTTCTTTTCATTTTGGATCCAAATTGGAAGTTAAGGGGGTGTTTTTCCTATTAGAAAACATCTAACAAACTGTAATCTATGAATGTAATAGAATATGATTTTGCCATAAAAATAGCAAAATGGTTGATTTTGGAAGAAACTGGGAAGATTCCAGGGATACTCTTTTGGCAACATCTGAAAAAAAAGGCAACAAAACATATGATCCGGGTCTTCATGGAGAAATGGCTTAGTTCCTTCTTACCTGGAACTGGATCTCTTAAATCAGCTGCTATGATAGCATACGTCTGCAGCAGAAGATGGGGACCCATTTGGAGCAGAGCTTCGAGAAGTCGAAGGACAAAGAGATCTCCTTGTTGCAGCAGCAGCTTCCCCAGCCCAGGAGGCTCCCCTTCCTTTGCCATGGCTGCCAAGAAGGTGTCCCAGTGCCTAAGACAAAACCATGATGTCATTCTGAAGAGACTTAAAAATACCAGGGATTAAGGGAAAGATTAATACAGGACAACAATGTGATGTGACTGTCCAGAAAGCTAATGTGGAAGATAGGCTGAGAGAAACAAAATAACTAGATTGTCAATATCAGACCCCAGCTGGAACATTTTTTCATTCAGAATATCACATTCTTGGGAGAATACTGACAAACTGGAGGCATCTATGTAGAGGAGGAGGATGACTATGATGGTGAGAGGACTGGGGGAGGCCATGTCACCTAAGGATCAAAGGAAGGAGGTAATGACGTTTAGCCTGGAGAAGAGGAGGAAAGAAAACAAGAGAGTAGTCTTCAAATATTTGAACATCTATCATATGGAAAAGGGAATAAGTTTCTGCTTGGCCGTAACTCAGTATGGTGGATGGAAGTTGTAGAGGCAAATTTAAGCTTGATGTAAAGACAAATTTCCTATCAGTCAAAATTTCCCAGAAACTATAATATACTGACTGCTTCAGGAGATGGTGGGCTCCCCTTCAATGAGTATTTTATAAGATACTCATCTAGGAGAAGAGGAAAGGAGGAAATATGAATTTAAATATGATTACAAATAATGACATAATGATACAATTTATAAGCTTATTAAATAAGCATATATTACCACAGAATAGAGCAAAAGTTCTTACTCTGGGAATTATAGATGAATTTAGGGAATCCATGAACTGGGATGGGGGAAAAATACATTCTTATTTATGGTAATTTTAAAATGCAATTTAGGGTTTTCATCAATTACTTAAAACATTCTGAAAAGGGTTCTTTAGGTTTTCACCAGACTGTCAAAGGGATTCATGACATAAAAAAAGATTAAGAAACTCTGAATAGAGTAGATACTAGGTCATAAGCTCTTTAAGTGAAAGGAAATCATTGTTGTTTTCATCTTTAGATCCTAAATTCCCAGCACAAGCATGGACACACAAAAGATACTTTAATAAATATTTGCTGAATTAAATCACAATTCTTTATCCTGGGAATGACTAATAAATAGTATGATCATGTAGATCTTAACTCCATATAGAAGGCCTCATAGATTCTCTGAGATCCAAGGGATGACATAAATGTAAATTCAAAATAGACCCAATTTAAAGTAGATAATATGTGGTTGTCTACACTCAGAAATGCTTAATAGATGTGTTACCATCTAGGGCCAGTTCAGTTCTAGGGTTCAAGGGGAAATATCTTGGGGATATCTAGGCCTACTTTACATAGGTTCTAAAAACCTGATTTGACTCTATACATAGATGATTTTCCTAGAGTTCCTTCGGGTTAAGGATGACCTGGGATGAAGCCAAAGTTCCCTGGGTCTAGAATATAAGCCATCAGTCTGTATGTCTTTAGAGGTAAGTTTCCTAGAGTCCTCTAATCAGATATAATCTTCCTTTAGATGCCTAAGGTAGGGGCAGCTAGGTGGCACAGTGAATAGAGCACTGGCCCTGGAGTCAGGAGGACCTGAGTTCAAATCTAGCCTCAGACACTTAATAATTACCTAGCTGGGTGACCCCCCCCCAAAAAATAGAAAACAAACCTAAAAATAGATGCCTAAGGTAGCATTTTTACAATGGTTTTACAATATATTATTGTTTTTACCTTTAGCTCTGTGACTTTTCTATCCCCTTTTACACTGAGGCAGAAACTTTTATCTAAACTATGCATCTTCTCCAGCACAGAGAAGAGCACTTTGCATATGCTTTTCAATATGATTGTTGAATGAATTGACTAATTGAATGAATGAATAAATGAATGGGTTGAAGTTAAATAAGATTTTATGGACAAAGAGATAAGACACAGGTGATAAAATTGCCTCCACAATAATTCCTTCCTTCTAATCTTCAAGTATTTCCTTGCAGGCTACTAATACTTCCCTGTCCTTTTGGTCCTTTAAAAAACCCTCCCATTTCCTTAAGTTATCTCTCTTTCCTTTTATGGCCAAATTTGTAGAAAGTTTTCTCCTCCCATTGCTACACTCTTCTCACTTGCAAATGGGATTCTAAACTCCTCACCTAAATGTAATTGCTCTCTCCAGTTCCAAAGAGATCTAGTTGGCAAATCTCTTTGTCTCTGAAATATTTGACACTGTTGACTACCCTCTCTTCCTGGATAAGATCTCTTTTATGGGATTTCATTGCATTGCAGTGTCTTGGTTCCCCTTCTACCTTTCTGGAGGTCCTCAGGCTCCTTTAGGAGGTCCTCAGCCTGCATTATCATTGATATTATGACTCTTAACTGAGAGAGAACTCTTAAGATTCTATCACAGGTATTCTTCTCTTTCTACACACTCTTCCAGTGACTTTCTTAATTCCGATGGGGTATCTACTATCATCTGGATGCAGGTGGTTCCTAGATCTATGTAAATCCAGCCTTATTCTTTCTTCTGAACTGCCTAATGGATATTTTGGAATGGATGTCACACAGGCATCTCATACTCAATGTATCCAAAACAGATCTCATCTTTTCCTTTAAACTCATTGGACTTCTGAACTTTCCTAATTTTGACTAGGATACTGACATTCTCATTCACTCAGGATTAGGCCCTTTGATGCATTCCCAACTCCTTACTTCTACTCCACATGTCTTATTAATTCTACCTCCACAAAAATTTTTGCACTTCACTCACATAAACACTTTTGTAGTTCAGGCCTTCATAACTTCTACAACCTCCTAAATAGTCTACCTACTTCACGTCTTTTCCATTCCTAATCCATACTCCAAATAGTTATCAAATTGTTATTTCTTAAAATGTAAGTATGACTATGTCATTCTCCTACTTAATAAACTCCAGTGGTATCCTATTACTTTTAGGATCAAGAACAAACTCTTTTCTTTGGCATTAAAAGCTCTTCTTTGGTTAGCTCCAATATTAATTTCCTTTACACACTTGTAGTCCAGTCAAATTGGCTTTTGTTCTGCTCCTTATGCATTTCATTTCACACCCTGCAATGGCAGGGGTTTATTCCTTTGTAAAAGTTGTTAAGGATGGTTCACTATCACATTAAAAGCCCTATTGTTTCAGGAGTAGGGACTGGAACTATGATTTTATCAGCATGGAAAACTCCTAGTGTTTGCAGATGAGCCACACATTTGTAACTGATTCTGTTAGACAGCTGTCTGTGGGCACTAGAAGTTTAAGTAACATGTCCACGGTCAAACAGTCAGAATCTGTTAGAGGCAGAATAGAACTCAGATGTTTCTAACTCTAAGTCGAGTTGGATAGCATAACATAATGTTGAAAAATAGGTCTATGAAATAGTCAATCAATAACCTTCTCTCACTTTTTAAGTTTTTACAAGGCAAATGGGGTTAAGTGACTTGCCCAAGGCCACAAAGCTAGGTAATTATTAAGTTTCTGGAGCTGGATTTGAACTCAGGTACTCCTGACTCCAGGGCCGGTGCTCTATCTACTCCAAAGGGACCTCTCCTTAACTCAGATTTTCTGCTCTTCTCCACTGCACTACCTAGCTGCCCCAGTGTCTGCAATGGAGAATACCATCTATATCCAGAGAAACAACTGTGGAGTTTGAACAAAGACCAAGGACAATATTACCTTTAATTTAGAAAAAACAAACCCTGCTATCTTATTGTCTGATCTTGCTATCTCTTATAGTTTGTGTTTCTTCCTTAGGGATATGATTTCTCTCTCATTGCACTAAATTTGGATCAATGTATACCATGGAAACAATGTAAAGACTGACAGATTGCCTTCTGCGTGGGGGTCGGGGGGAGGGAAGTAAGACTGGGGGAGAGATTGTAAAACTCAAAATAAATAAAATCTATAATTAAAACATTAAATCTTCAGGGTAGGGAGACAAGGGTATTCTTTATTTGTTTTATTCATTCATTCATTCGTTCATTCATTCCTTCATTCATTCATTTATTTATTTATAGCAAGGCAATGGGGTAAGTGCCTTACCCAAAGTCCCACAATTAGGTAATTATTAAATGTCTGAGCCTGTATTTGAACTCAGGTCCTCCTGGCCGATGCTCTGTCTACTACACCACCTAGCTTCCCTGGAGACAAGGAGATTCTTAAAACTATTCTCTTCACCACAACACCCACATGTTGCATTTCTAATAATAATAGCTATATTGACATAGTACTTCTCATTTTAAGCTCACAAAAATCCTGGGAGGTGGGATATCTATGTATCTTAATGTGTATACATAATTCTCCTCCTTGTATTCCTCACACTTACCATAATGCTTGGAACATAGAGGCATAAATGCCTATTGATAGATTAATTAATTGAATGACTTTATATGTCTAGTTCCTGATAGTATTTAAGAAATGCTTGTGGAATGAATGAATGAACAATGAATGAATGAATGAATGAATATAGTATAGTAATTTGAATCTTAAGATACAGAGATATTGCCTGCTCTTACCGTTTCCATATGCCAATCTGCAGGAGATGTACAATCATCAGAGAACAGCTGCCTTGATGACCATCTGCTAGGAACCACAGATAACTTAGGCCCTGAATCAAACATCCAGGAAGGAGAGCTGAGACAGTTAGCCATGCCCACAGATACTGCTCAGTGTAAAAGTAAAAAACCACCGTGCAGAGGCCTACAACAAGAGGAAGAAGAATGAGTTAGAGAATAAAGAGGCCTAGAACACTCAGCTTCAATATGTTTCAAATAATATTTCAGTGGAACTTAGAACATTCAATCAGTAAATTAAAAAGCAAAAACATGCCAACCAACTATGTACTAAGCACCTTTTCTGCTGTCTAGAAGGACTGGTTAGGGGTTTGAGGAAACATAAGATGACATAGTTCTAATCTCTTAAAGACTCAATGATTTAGTCAATGAATCACCACCAGAAGTTTATTATTCCCTACCTCTCTATGGAACTCAAGATCAAGGAATTAGAGACTTTTCAAGATCAAGGAATCAGAGGCACCATAGCCAGTGAAGAGAACAATATCTAATAATATCTTTCCTAAAGGGGAAGCACATAATAACAATGATAGCTAGATTTGTACAAGACCTACTATGGGTGAGGCATTGTGCTAAACACTTTACAAATACCATTTTTGAGCATCAGACTTACCCTTGGAGGTAAGTCCTATTATTATTTTCATTTTTTACAGTTGAAGAAACTGAGGCAAATAGTGATTCTTGTCCATGATAGTAATACATACGTATACATATACATATATGTATATGTATATGTAGCTAGATAGATAGTAAGCCTCTGGAATAGGATATAAAGTCATATCTTCCTCTCTTCAGGCCTAGTGTTTTATCTACTCCACTTAACTGCCTAAAATAACAAAAAATTTTTTTTTCATTTATGTAGAGAGGTCTCCTTCTCTCTATTCTTATTTGTTTGTGGGTCATCTCTTGCTGAGTATATCATGTATTATTTGCCAGAGTTTTCATTCTTGCACATTCCTGGCATGTGATTGGTGTGTGATTGTCTAGGGACAAATTGCCATAGGAGCCTAGGGGTAGGGGATGCTGGATGGGGGGGAGGTATGATAAGGGGAGTTGGTATACTATTGTGTTCAAATGCAGCATATAATAAATGCTTAACAAGTGCTTGTTGATTTGATTTGACTCCTCTGATTGATTCTCTATCAGACTCCCCACAAATGCTGTTCCTTTGGAACTTCTTTCTTTCCCAGCTCTGGTCCCACAGTCTGCATTCTGCGGGTCATCTGGCTTCCTACCTCACTGACTTTGCCCATTGTCAGCTTCTTTATCTCCCTCCCTCCCCTCCATCTCAAATCCTCTCTTATTTTGACATCCTTGTGGTTTTAGGCAAATTCTTTGTTAAATGAAAGGGCTGGCCTTGAGGATTTCTTGGGTGGTTTCCAGATCTAGAACCAGTCTGCTGGAGAAGGATCAAGTCGAAAAAAATTCTCTCCCCTAACCAGCATAAAATGGAAACTTTACTTCTGGCCACCTTTCACCTTGTGTGTCTAGCTGTCTTTCCATCTATGTGCTTCCTTTGAGTCCTGCAGTTTGTGTACGCGCTTTCTTCAGTTAACGAGGGCAAGGTCTCGTAGCTCATTTGGTGCTGAGGACCCCATCTGGAAGCCAGTCTATACTATTTACTGTACAAGTCCTTAGGCAAGTTATTTCACCCACAATTTCCTTTTCTATAAAAGATTCTTTATATGACCCCAAGAAATGAAAAAAAAAGTTCAAATCTCATGGTTTTTCTTTCTTAATTTTTTTTCTTTCTCCAAACTCGTCCTCTTGAGTCTTCTCCCCTCTCCCCTTCCTTGCGATTCCTCTGGGAAGAAGACACTTGGGCCAAGCCGGGGTCCGAGGGCCAGTTTTTAAAAACATTCTGATAACTACGCTTCAATATCGCGCTCTTTAGAAATCCTACTTCTATTTTCTTATTTTATAGTTATTATTATGTTATATTACGTGTAATTATTAAGTGTAAAACCCTTCGGCAGATAAGAGGGCGGAGGCGCGGCCCCTGGGCTCCCCGCACGGCTCTGGCGCAGGGGCGGGGGAAGCAAGGACGCGGGGGGGCGGGGCGCGGAAAGCGCGGGAACGTCCAGGAAGCGCGCGGGCGAGTCCCCGGAAGCAGGAAGGGCGGAAGCTGCTTTGGGGGCGGGGCCTGAGTTAGGAAAAGCGCGGGAAGGCGCGGCGGGGCGGGAGGGGGTGCGCGCGCACAGGCGGATTTCAAAGCTAGCCCGGGAAGGGGCGCCGCGGGGTTAGTCGGGGGCTCCCCGCTCCCCGGCCCGACTCACGCGCGCCCTGCTCCGCCGCCAGCAGCAGGGCGCAGAGCGCCAGGTACGCCGCGCGCATCCTCAGCGCCGTCCTCCCGCGCAGCGCCCCGACGGCCGGCCCGAGCCCGCGGTGCCCGGCCCCGCCCCGCAGAGGGGCCGCCCTCCAATCGGACTTCGGCCCCCTCCCAGGTTCCAGAAGGCCATTGGCTACCTGGCGAGGTTTAGGCGGGCCAGGGCCGCGGCGCGCGCTCTTATTGGGAGCCACGGCCAGGGAGACTGCGTCAGAGATTGCAAGCACATGGGGGGCGGCGCTACGTGACCAGCCGGTCCAGGGTGGCAGGCAGGGGCACACAGCTGGTGCCTGCCGCTGGATCCACACTCCCGGCCTCCAAGGGTTCCTGCGCGTGATACTGGCCTTTCAGTCCAGCTAATACTCATCAAGTGCTTAATACGCACAAAACGGAGCCTAGTTCTGATCCCGCCACTGTAAACTGCTAGGCATGCAAAGTTCTTCCCAACCTGGCTCCTTCCTACCTTTTTAGTATTGATACCTTTTTTCCCCCTTTTTTTCTTTTTAGTTTTTTGCAAATCATGGGGTTAAGTGACCCGCTCAAGGCCACGCAGCTAGGTCATTATTAAGTGCCTGAGGATGGATTTGAACCCAGGTCCTCCTGTTCCAGGACTGGTGCTCTATCCACTGCACCACCTAGCTGCCCCCCCTTAATATCCTTTAATAGTCTCCATGCGCTGGTTCTGGCCCATCTAGCCTAATTGCAATTCTTCAAACACAATGTTCCCTGTTTTTTTTACATTTACGTTGGCTGTCTCTACAACTATTTAGTGGATGAGGAAACAGGAAAGTCTCTTGTGATTTGCACAGTATTCCACAACTAGTATCAGATGTGAAATTTAAAATTAGGTCTCTCCAGCTTCAGGTTCAGTGCTTATAACATTAACTCCTAAGAATTTTAGAGGGGTAAACCAGTAATCTAACAGGTGATAACATGATGTCCATTGTGGCCTTTCTTTGTTTAGGTTAGGTTTCCTAAAAGTTTTTCATTAAAATAAACACAGTAAAATTTGAGTTTCAGGTACATCAATTAATAATAACTGGCACCTATTTATTTTTAAAATGTACTTTGTATCCATTATCTCATTTGAGCACTAGGTTTAATTATTATTATTATTTTTTTTTAGTTTTTTTGCAAGGAAATGAAGTGGCTTGCCCAAGGCCACACAGCTGGGTAATTAAGTGTCTGAGGTCAGATTTGAACTGATTCCAGGGCGGTGCTCTATCCACTGCCATCTAGCTACCTCAGGGTGATTATTTACTTATTGTCTATTGAAATTTGTTGAGTTGCTTTTTTTTGGGTCAAATTAATTTTTAAATAAAATTTTTAAATAAAATTTAATGAAATGATTTTTAACAAGTTTGGAAGGATTTGGTTCTCCCTAGCATTGCCTTTTTCTCTAAGAGTCTCCTTAATGCTTAGGACTAATACACTTGACTCAGATGTCACCCACTGGAAACTTTTTTTATTTATATCTGATGATTAAAATCACTTAGGTTTCACATCATAATAAAATGAGAATTATTTATTAAAAATGTAGACATTGTGATAGTTACAAAAATTTAGCAGAAAAGTACCCTCATTACTTAACCTCAAGCAAACATCCCTCTCTTCTCTAAACTCCTCCTAATCTGGGGCAGGGAGAATAAAAGATTGTGAGCTCAGCCTCTTCCCAGTCTCAAGGTCAGTTCAGAGAAATTGAAAATTGGAAAGTTAGGATAAAAACTTGCCCATTACCTCAGGAAAAATTTTCAGAACCCAGAAGCCAGTGTGTCCAGAACAAAACTATTGTTCCTTAGGGAATGAAGTCTGCCCAAGATCTATCTTTTGAGTCTCCAAGTCAAAAATTACCAAGAATGATAAAACTTACCAGAATTGCACTGTCATACCAGTTTATATTTTTATATATAGTACCACCTTTAATAGAAAAGAAGAGAAATCTCAAATGTAGGATTTAGTAGGTCATGACATTTTTCTTCTATGTAGGATTTAGCAGGTCATGACATTTTTCTTCTACCTTTCCTATCTTTTTTTCCTGGCAAACTTCTTTTTCCTTAAAGGTCTAGTGATGCCACTCCCCTACTCAATGAATCTCAATGACTGCCTCTTGTTTGTTTGACATTGAAAGCCCCCCTCCCAGCTTTTTAGTCTTCTTACATCTTAGTCTCTACCCTTTACTCTTTGATCCAGCAACAATGGCCTCTTAGCTATTCCAGGAATACTATACTCCATTTCTCAGCACAAGGCATGTTCTCACATTGCCCTCCATGTGCTCCTTCCCTTTTCATCTCCAATTACTGATCTCCTTGACTTCTTTTAAATCCTAACTAAAATCCCACCTTCTTCAGGAAGCATTTCCCAACCCCTCTTGATTCTAGTGTATCCCCCATTCCCCGCCCTGTTCATTATTGCTTATTTATCCTGCATATAACCTGTTTTGTATATGTTTGTTTACCTGTTGTTTCCCCTATTAGATTGTAAGCTCCTTGAGTCAGTGATCATCTTTTGGCTCCTTTTATATACTTACCAATTAGCAGAGTACCTGGAATATGGTAGGCACTTAATAAATGTTTATTGATTGATTGGTGCAGGAAATTTGGTTTATCAAATAAACCATGTATTTGCCTTTCTCTGTCTCCCCTGCATTTAGTATATGAGCACTTAATAAATACTTGTTTTATGTCAGTGGTTTTTTTTCCTATCATATTCCATTCTAGGGTTGTGTTCTTATAATTAAGGCCTATCCAAATGATAGGACCATTGATAGGTTTCAAAGAACGGCATCTTATCTCTTTGTTTCCTTTGAAAATAGTATTTCCATGCCAAGAATTCTGTTTTTATTATCTTTTTGGATACATGGAATTAGAAAATGGGTCTCAAAGGATCAGATTAACAGAGAAAGATACTGCACAGGACTGGCTCCAAACTAAGCTGACTTGTCTCATATTTTGAGGTACTTTTTTTTTTTTTTTTTTTTTTTTTTAGGTTTTTGCAAGGCAGATGGGGTTGAGTGGCTTGCCCAAGGCCACACAGCGAGGTAATTATTAAGTGTCTGAGGCTGGATTTGAACCCAGGTACTCCTGACTTCAAGGCTGGTGCTTTATCCACTATGCCACTTAGCCGCCCCTAATGCCACTTAGCCGCCCCTTTTGAGATACTTTCTACCCCTATCATACTGGCACAAAAATTCTAGAAGTACAGACCAATCCAAACAAAGACTATTTGGAAGAGAGCTACTTAGGAGCCCATTTCAATAATTCAGGCATAGTGAGGCTTGCCCAAGAGTGGTAATAATCTTTAGAAGGAAGTACTGTTATCACTTAGTCACTGACTGGAAGGAGGGAATGCCCCAAAATCATTGAATCTAAAAATTGGGAACAGATTTTTTGACCTTCCTAATCCAATCCATTCTGTAACAGGATTCCTTTTTTATTTTTTTATTTTTTGCAAGGCAATGGGGTTAAGCAGCTTGCCCAAGGCCACATAGCTAAGTAATTATTAAGTGTCTGAGGCCGGATTTGTACTCAGGTACTCCTGATTCCAGGGCCAGTGCTCTATCCACTGAGCCACCTAGCCGCCCCACAGGTTTCCTTTTTAATAACATCCCTGATAATTAATTGATCTGACAGCATCCAGGCATGGGGGACTCACCAATTCTCAAGGCGGCCCACTCCACCTTTGCATCACTCAAATTATATTCAGCCTAAATCTGACTCTGCAACTTCCACCTCATTGCCCTCATTTTACCCTCTGAGTCTAAAAAAGAATGAGTTTAATTCATCTTCTGGAACTGAGAAAATGGTGGTGACATGGACTGAGACAGAGAAGGGATAAAAATCAATTTGGGGAGAACATAGCTTCAACCTGGATATACTGAGAGGTAGATATGTAGGAGACAATTGTAGGAAAAGAACTGAAGATAAAGATTAAGATCTGGACTAGAGATGCACATGGCAATATTAGAATTCTCTAAAGATTGTATCTGGGGGTGGTGGGGGGTGGTGGTGTCTTAATGAGCACAGCTCTTTCTTAAAGTTAACATTCATTGCTTCCTCATGAGATAGGTAGGTTTGGGACCCTTGGTGGGGAGGGTAAACAACCCTCTTGGTCATAGTAAACAACCTTGGCTGTTGCAGGAAGACTTTACCTCAGAAAAGGTGGCTTAGGTATCACATCTCAGTGCTAAGGCTACAAGGTCTTTGGTTAGTTGCTGTGTGACCCTTTCTTTACTGCTTTCTCTCCCTCCTCTTCAATTCCCAGCCTATTAACCCATTTAGCTTCTCTGGGTCTGTTTCCTAAAATGGAAAGTGAAGATGTCATCATCATCATCTTTATCACCACATTGTCCAAGAACAGCACTGAGAGTGGAAGGGACATTAGACAGAATCTAGTCTATTTTTTTTTAAATAGATACTGCGACCCAGTGAAAGGAAATTGCTTCCCTAAGGTCACACATGTTTTTAGTTAGCAGAACTAGGAATTGAATCTAGATAATCTGCCTCAAAATATTAGTTATATGGAAAGTTCTTGATCCCTGAACTATTCATTTTGTACTAACCATAAAAAGGCCTTTTTCATTATTGTAAATGTCCCGCAGATGGCACCATTTGCTAACAGTCTCTCACACATTGGTTGAGTATTTTGTGTCTTTACCTTAAGCTCTTCAGTCATTTCAGTTGTGTCAGACTCTTTGTGATCCTATTTGGGGTTTTTCTTAGCAAAGATACTGGCTTGGTTTGTCATTTCTTTTTCTAGCTCATTTGTTGTTGTTGTTGTTGTTGTTGAGTCGTTTCAGTCTATTTGACTCTTTTCTACCCACTTTGGAGGTTTCTGAAGTGATTTGCCATTTTCTTCTCCAGCTAACTTTGTAGAAGAGGAACTGAGAGAAACAGATATAGTGATTTGCCCAAGGTCACATAGTTATTGTGGATCTGAGACCAGATTTAAACTCAGGACTCCAGGCCCAGCATTCCATCCACTGCACCCCCTCCAAACTCCTTCCTTTAAGTACTTTTTTTTGGATTTTTTTTTTTTTTGCAAGGCAGTGGGGTTAAGTGACTTGCCCAAGGTCATAAAGCTAAGCAAGTATTAAGTGTTTGAGTTCACATTTGAACTCGGGTCCTCCTGACTCCAGGGTCGGTGCTCTATCCACTGCGACACCTAGCTGCCCTCATTTCAATATAATATAAAGTTGGGAGGGTTAGATATCACATTGGATGAAAAAAATTAGAATTCAAAATATTGACAGGCTTTGCACTGGGTCAAACAGAATGAAAATTTAATAGGAATGAATCTCTCATATGATTTCAAAAAAAAACTCCAGAAGGACAAAATATGAACAGAAGCCTAAATAAACCTTCATGTGAAAAAAGACTGGAGAGTTCTAGTGAACTTAAAGGTTGATAGGAACCAACTTAGGACAGCCTGAGGATGCCGTGGATAGGATACTGGGTCTGGAGCCAGGAAGACTCATTTTCCTGAGTTCAAATCTAACTTCAGGCCCTTATTAGTGTATGTCTCTAGGGAGGTCACTTAAAGCTGTTTGCCTCAGTTTTCTTATTTGTAAAATGAACTGGAAAATAACAAATCACTCCAGTATTTTTGCCAAGTAATAAAGAATGAGATACAATTTAAAAAAAATTACTGAAATGAGTCAACGTAAGTCATTCATTTCATTAGGAAAGGCTTAGTACTCCAGACTTAGGAGGTAATAGTCCCTCAGCAATATGCCCTGGTCAGATTCCTTCTGGAATAATATATTAAGTTATGGGGTAGCACATTTTATGACCAACAAACTGAAAACTCTAACTATTAAGAGTAGAGAAATGGGAATAGTGAAAGACTTTGAGATCCTGCCAAATATGAATGAATGAATGAATGAATGAATGAATAAATAAATAAATGAGAAAGCACATATTAATCACCTGCCAGGTATAAAGAACTGTTTATATAAATAGAAGAGCAAAAACAATCTCTCCTCTCCAGGTATTTACATTCTAATGGAGAGACTATAGATCATATTGCATGTTTCAGTTCCAAGTTAGATGAAAAGGTCCATGGCTCTTAGGGCTCTCAACAACCTCAAAACTGATGGGACAAAGCATTTGGTGATGCATCTTCTTTAATGACATTTTCACTAATAAAAACATACTGATCAAATGTTATGCCATTTAATAATGCCAAGGATATGATTGGAGGACTTTCTTTTCTTGTTCTTCAAGTTGCTGTAGTTTCTGAGGAAAGAACTACAGAATCTGTTCAAATCCCCAGGTTGCATCCTCCCAGATGCTGCTTCCTTGGATGATGACTGTTGGGGATGAGCTAGAATTAAAATCAGAGTTCTGCGGGGCGGGGGGGGGGGGGATATTGCTATTCTTAGGGCTTTTGGGCTGTTTCAGTCAAAATTGAGAGGAGATTGTGGGTAAAGTGTTGATGAGGATTTTACTTGCTTGGTAAATGCCTCCCATTTTTCTATCAGTCTGCCTTGTTGCTTTAGCTGGGTTGACTTTCCTGTCTGATGAAGGACCTGGCATTGTTTAGCCAGGAGAGAATACATTTTTTGGTTGGAGAATTGGATATGATAGATGTCTTTTAAGTATTTAAAGGGAAGTCACATGGAAGAAGGATTAGATTGTTTTGTTTGACTACAAAAGGCAGAGCAAGGATTAATGGGTAGAAGTTTTAGGTAGTAGATTAAATATAATTAGGATTAAAGCTACCTCAGCATGTAGTAAATTTCTGATCATGGGATTTCTTCAAGAAAAAAACTAAATCATTGCAATGGGTAAAATTGTAGTAAGTATTCTTATTTGTGTAGTGGTTGGACTAGATGAAATCTAAGGGTCTCTCTAGGGGATTATATTTTTTAAAAAATTTTATTTATTTAAGACAGTGGGGGTTAAGTGACTTGCCCAAGGTCACACTGCTAGGCAATTATTAAGAATCTGAGGTCAAATTTGAACTCAGGTCTTCCTGACTCCAGGCCTGGTGCTCTATCCACTGGGCTATCTAGCTGCCATCCAGGGAATTTTAAAATCTTGTTAGTTCTATCCCTACAACATCTCTCATATGCCCTGATTCAAATTGGGCCTCAGATATTTATGTAATTATATGAATCTGTGCAAGTCATGTAATCCCTGTGTACCTAAATATTCTCATCTGTAAAATAGGCAGAGTAATAACATCTATCTTCCAGGCTTGTTATAAGACCTAAATGAGATATATTTGTAATGCATTACATAATTATTAATTTTTATTAGCTATATGTCCCCTTTTCTTTATTCACATAACCACTACCAGCAATAGCATTTACTTCACAGCAGGTTCCTTTTGGCATTGGTCCAGGTAAAAGCTGCTTTCCTAATGAGGAAAGCTGCCAGCATTATTTTCCGTGACTCCCTTCTTGGGTTCTATGTTCCAGTTAAAGTAGACTACTTGACTGTTGGTACTTCATCTCAAGTTGTTTCTCATACTTGAATCAAACTCCCTCACACTCTTCACTTTTACTTCTCATAATTCTTTTCTTTCTCCTAGGTTCAGCTCAGATATCTTCCACCCACTACATAAAGTTTCCTATTTGATGCACAGTTTCTAAGGGAAAACATTTCTTAAGAAGCAACTTTAGAATCCTTTGATTTAAATGAGCATTAAGATGCATCCTAAATATTCTATGACCCTTCTATCTTACTAAAAGTTTCTTTCAAGCTTAACATTATTTTCTTCTTCTTTCTCAGGCTTATTGTAATTCAATTGATATAGCTTATTGAATCATGTGTAATACAGATTTTTTTAAAGCATGTCCTGAACTTTGACTGAGTTTTTTAACTACTTATCTTTGCTTCATGAATGCTGTAATCCTTTTTGAACTAAGTTACCAATGTTGCTCAACAAAAACTGACTTACCAAAAAGTTTTATTGAAGAAAATGATGGATTTTTGGAATTTGGTTTTGAGAGGATAAAACTGACTTTTGATTTTTTTCTTGATTTTCTATCTTATTTTGCATGAATCCTATGTGGATTATAGAACCAAGTATTGATTCCCCTTCATGTTTTCTTTCTTTTCCCAGCTAGTACATACTATTATCCAACAAAATGATCAACAAGAGTTCAAAGAGAGTGTCCCCCTCCTTTATTCTGACTTACTGATAATGTAAAGTTATTTTGGATTTAGTGTAAATGGTTATTATAATAATGATATATTTCTGCTCCTTTTTTGTATAATGAGTTGCAGTATAATGAAAACTAATTATTTATTCTCATTCTCACATAAAGTACAAATGTTTTTAGTTGAATGGTGAATGACATACATAAATATGAACTGAAAAACAGAATAAGTGACTTGACAAGGACCACACAGCTAGTAAATATCGGAGGCTAGATTTGAACTTATGGAGATAGTTATATTCTCCCTAGTAATATTCTATTGCATTCATGTGACACAGTTCATTTAGTCATTTCTCAATTGATGAACTTTTCCTTTTTTTCCAATGTTTTTCTCTCATGAAATGCTCTGCAATTTATATTTGGAATATATGGGGATCTTTTTCTTTTTCATGAATAACTTGGGATATAAGCCCAGTAATAAGGCTTCTGGTTCAAAGTGTATTGAGTGAGATTTGGCAGATTTTTTTCCCCTCTAATCTTAGAACTTTTGTTTTTACTCTAGATCTGTTAATTTTGCCTAAGTAGAAACATTTTTGGTTCAGGTTTTCAATGTTATATATTTTATCTTTTGTTATTATAGCTAAATCTTTTTTTGTTAATGATGCATCTAATATTCTTAGTTGTGATAAATAAATGATCTGTTTGTCTTCTAATTTTTTATATCCTAAATTATATTTTCTTGTTTTTTTAAATTTAATATTTAGTTTATATATATTCCTTTAGAAGTACTTTATTGAGAGAAATGGTTATTTCTTTCTTGTATTAATAGCTAATTATTGAATCAGGATCAACATTTTCCCCATTTTCTACTTCCTCATCCAGAAATCAATCATTGTGACAAATCTTAGGCAAAGACATTTTCTTTTCATTTATTTATTTATTTATTTATTTATTTATTTATTTTTTTCAAAGACATTTTCAAAATCAAATGACTGTCCCCCTCCTTTATCCTGAGTTACTGATAATGTATAGCTATTTTGGATTTAGTGTAAATGACTATTTTAATAATGACATATTTCTGCTCCTTTTGTAACTAATAATAATAAAAACATTTTTTAATATCCACCTTTTTATTATATCATTGGTTGCAATATAATGAAAACTAATTAGTAAAAAGTTCTAAATTTGGGTTAATGTGAGAATTGATTCCCACTCATTGTGTTTACTCAGACAGGTCTGGTCCATTTTTTTTTCAAGCAGAAGATATGGAAGTCTCTCCAGCTCTTTGACCAAGACTGATGATCTAAGTCACATACCCCAAGATCCTCATTGCAATGTAGCTCACCTCCCATTTTAATATTCATTCTTTCATTAATTATTAATCAATTCGAGTTGATTGCCACCTTAGAAAGACCTACTCTTCCAAGAACATATAAATTGTGGGTCTACTACTATAAGGAATCTTTGGAATTCAAGAGTGACACTTATTCTCTTATAAAATGCTAGAATTATGAATAAAATGATTAATTATCCAGAAATTAAATCTCTTGAACTTTCTGCACAATTTATGGTGATCACAAAGGGACAAGAGCTCTGCATCCTACATTTTTAACTTAAAAACTCCCATTTATCTTGCATGGACTCATGTAGAGATTCCCTAGTAAGGAAAACTTTCTGTTAGAATTCTGACTGATCTGACTCTCCCTGTAACTATTAATTAAATTTTATTTGAATAAGTTTATGTGTTGTCTGTTTATTTTTGATGCTACCACTCTCTAACTTTTGCTTTTGCCAACGGAAGATTCACCAGCAGAGGATATTTATTGAGGTATATACAAGTTACGGAAAGTTTCTGCAAAGAAAACTTTGAAAGATTTTTTTTTTTTGAGATGATCTGGCAGGGCTGTTGCTGCCTAGGCATTCCAAACCATTTGTAAGTAGGCAAAACCTGGAAGCTTTTTGGAGGTTAAAAGTAAACTGAGGCTAGCTGGTAGGCAACAAGCTCTCATAAAAGCTACTAGTTATGAAGAAAATGTTTTCTCAACTAGGAACATAGCTTTTACATTTCAACTTTGATTTCTGTATGTTTGGCTGCATTTTGTCTTTGTCTTTAGAATATGCCTGCATTTGCCAACTGGGAGAAACACAAAAGCAAAAGGACTCCCTCAGTTTTTTAAAAATTTCTTTTAGAGAAGATAAAATGTTTAAAATATTTCTCTTTCTTTGTTTTGTTTGTGAATTTTGGAGAAGGAATCAGGTAAGGTATTTTTTTCTTTAGCATTTCCTTGAAATATGTTTTTCTTGAGCTGCCATAACTTTAACCTGCAAAGACCAATGAGAGACCACTGTCTTTGATTTTTGGTAGGCAAATTACCATCTCAAGTGAAATTAAATAGTCACTTAATGTCACTTAGAAAAAAGGGATATTTTTTTCTGTGCATGAAGGAAGAGAAACAAAGAGAAAGGTCAATATCATAGTGAAAAGGTGAGTAATGGCTCTGAATATATTTGCATGGGAATAGATAGCAGGACTCCTAGAAATCAAACTCTAAAAGACTACTAAAATCTGAACTAAGAGAGAAATAACAAAGACATTTAGTATTACTATTAACAACCTATGCTAAGAACTGTGTTAAGCACAACCACCCTGGGAGATGGGTGCTATTACTATCCTTTTAAGAAGAGTAAACTGAGGTTAAATAGAAAAAAAAGATAACTTCTGAATAATCACACAGCTAATAAATTTCAAATCAAATCAAAACCAGTTTTATAATCATTATAGCCAACATATTAATTTCCAATAATTAATATGGATATGGATACTATGGATAAGGATAATATGAATAATACTTTTTTTTCTTTTGAAGTGTTAAAAGTACTTTCAACACTTCAAAAGAAAAAATATTATCCATACATTCATGTTTCTTTTTTTTTTGAGACAAGGGGTGATTTCTCTATTATCTTTTCCTTTACTTTCTTAAAGAACTGAATCTATTCTCAGTACCTTTCCTTCTTTATATGTCTTTGAGACTTTGTAAATAAGGAGTTGGCCTAAGTATTCAGTCAATATAGACATACTTAAAAGGAAAAAATGAAATTTTACAAACAATTTGATTTGGTTTAAAGTATTCAGGGCAAAGTGTTACAATTTATTGCTTTTAGAATGTCTTACTCTGAGATTGAAGATGAATGATTTCTTTTCTAAAGGAGTTTTGTTGGCTGTTGGCCAGTTTTCTCCATCATGGAAGCTTTTTAGAGCTTTTACAAAGGGTTTTAATTAAATAATTCTTACTTTTTTAACAAAACAAGGAAACATCTAAGATTTTATATAATAATCACAGATGACAATAATGAATATTTCTATCATATCCAATTTGTGCAGTATTACATTTAATATGGGCTTCCTACAGATTTATCCTGAAAGATGGGTGGACAAACTTAACCAGGTGATATCTCACCTTATTCTTGGCCAAAAGTTAGTTAAAAACTAATATCAAAAATTCTTTTCTTTTGCAATAAATTATCAAATTAATTTTAGGAACTTTTCTCTAGCTCATCATAAATCACAGAACTAGGGTAACAGCTTACTAACAAGTTTCCAGATCCATATAATTTAATCATAATAATAGTAGAAAATAATAAATTTTACTTGATACGAGACCATAATAAACTCAATTACTTTCGAATTTATCTTCCACCTGGAATAATATAGAACCTCAATTTCTCATTTGAATTAAAACTATATGGTATACATGGACTATTTATTCTGACTATTTAATATTATATAGTGATAATATATAAAGTTTAATTATCACGCTTAGAAGCACCTTGCTCATCATATTTTTCCTAACTTTATATAGTTGCCTAAAATGGTTTTTTAAATGAAATTACAGATTATTTTATTCTTAATATTTCTATTTATAGAAGAGCCAAATTTCACTATTTGGCTAGAGGGTGAGGCTGATTGGTCTCCCCTAAGTTCCTCTACAGGTTTGTTTTTTTTTTAATCTCCCCTAAAACAATTTTTAAAGAATGTTAAGGCAATACGTCAACCTGATCATAATTCAGAACTACAAAAAAGAATCTTTTCACTTAAACAATGAGGGCAATATGTAGTTGAAAATCCATTCACCACTGCAGTCTTTAACTGTATAAATTAACTTTAAAAATGTCATCTAAAGTTACAAGGCTATCCTGAAAAGTTATTTATTTATTTTTATAATCTTAAAATCCATCAAACATTTATATAGGTATAATAAAAGAAAGATTGATAATGATTAATTAACATGTGGAAGAAGACATGAAGGAAACATCTTGTAAGTATTCTTGGAATCAACTATTCAGAAATTTTTATCAACCCTGTTCAAGAGTTTTGTGTGTTGCGGAATACCTACTGAGTCAATGGTCTAAAATAATCCTTGCACAAAATGGGTGGTGTAATTTTTAAGTTTCCTTATTATGGTAAATGAGTTTCATATAAGATTATATGTACGTGCATATTTTTAATATATATATACGACATATATATTCATAGCAATTGACTACTGTTGCTTTTCTCAGTTTAAGTGAACTATTATGTATTCACTATCTAATTGGGAATCCATGTAATTATTTTCTTAATTTCCAGTGATATATTTTACACCAGAATGAGTTTATTCTTTAGCAGAAGACAAAAGGAAGAAAATGATACTGAGTAAAATTTTAAAGGTCTAATATACTTTGTTATTGTGATAAGGCTGGTATTGATTCATTTAGAAAAACTGAATTCTCCCCATTACAAATACTTTTTGACCAGTTGGGGATGGTAATTACAATTTTTGCGATAAATGAAAAATTATTTTGTTATAGTACTTTTGGGATTTATTTATGATCCTTTAGGACAAATTCTGAAAGGTACTCCTTCAATAACACTGTAATCTTGCTTAAAATGGAACTTGTGTGTTGATATTCAACCCCACACCTTCATATATCCTTAATAATGACAAAACTAATGAACAGCATTCAAGGAATGGTCTTTTTCTCCTGTTCTTCCTTACAGATAATATATAGTTCCTTTGGATTTAGTGTAACTGACAGTACCTTAATGTGCTATTCCTTCTCTTTATTTGTAGTTAATAATTTCTTATTGAAATTTCCTAATGAACAGGAATTTATTTTTCTGTGTAACTAACTCCCAACTCTTCACTATAATGAACAGCCATCATTTTTCCTCATTCTTTAGGTCAAGTACAAATGCTTTTATCTGAATTGTGAATGACATAAATATCTATGTACTGCTGGTAAAATGAATCACCCTGTGAGTGAATAAGCCTGTGAATTTGAACTGAGGTCTTTCTGATTCCGATTGTTATACTCTTAGGAAATAGAGTATATAGTTTTCTCTGTAGGCTCAACTCCTGACTCTAGGCTTTCTCTAACAAGTCACTGTCAGGGTACTTTTTCCCCTCTATCTCTCATTCTCGCGACCTTTTAAAATTCTTTTTATGTGTTATGTTGTCTTCTCATGTTTCAATGTAAGGTACTTGAATAAATGGATTTTCTTTTACTTTGCTTTAGTAGAGCAATACTCACATAATGCTTGTTTTTCTCTGACTTTGGATAAGATCTGTACTAAGGCACATGAGGCTAGGAACATTGCTAACATTCTAAATTTGGATGATGTGAAAGACAGATGGTACTGACATTTGGCTTCAGGCAATCAGATGAGAAGGATGTAGGTACAAAGAACAGGCTTGGTGAGTTTGGAACTAAGTTAGAGATTCTAAGAGGCAGATTTGGAAGATGGTGTCCCAGACAGGGAAGACAGCTTGTGCAAAAGCATGCAAATGGAAGATAAAATGTCATATATAAACAATAATAAAGAAACTAGTTCTGTTGGTTTATAGCTTACCTTGAAAATAATGAAAAGTATAACAGGCTTTTAAGGCCTCTCCCAACCTTTTCTGCAACAAGGGAATTTTTTTATTTTGCAGGAGCCAATATTTATATAATTTGTGGGACAGAATTTCCATCTCTTGAAACAAAGTCCATATCTCCATTTACAAGGAGTTTTGATTGTTACCTTTGTGGGCTCTATAAGAAAAAGAAAATGTTTCAGAATATTTTTAATAGCCACATCAAAGAAGAGATATGATGATGTATCCAGATTCACAGTTTGCACATGACCTTCATTAGTTTAATTTTTAAAAAATTGATTTTTGAATGGAAGAGATAGTTTAAGGGGTGACTAGGTGGCTCAGTGGATAGAACACCGACCCTGGAGTCAGGAGTACCTGAGTTCAAATCCAGCCTCAGACACTTAATAATTACCTAGCTGTGTGGCATTGGGCAAGCCACTTAACCCCATTTGCCTTGCAAAAAAAATCTAAAAAAAAAAAAGATGGTATAATTTAATGATGGAAAACAGGACTTGGAAATATGAGCACTAGATTGAAATCTCTTCATATCTACTTTTTTAGCCCTGTGATCTTGTTATAAGCATCTTTGAGTCTCAATTTAATAATTGTATATTAAATGAAAATAATACCTGCAAAAATGACTTAGCAGGGTTGTTGTAAGAATCCAAAAGGTCGGGCAGCTAGGTAGCACAGTGGATAGAGCACCAGTCCTAGAGTCAGGAGGACTTGAGTTCAAATTTGACCTCAGACATTTAATAATTACCTAGCTGGGTGGCCTTGGGCAAGCCACTTAACCCCGTTGCCTTGCAAAAATTAAAAACTAAAAAAAATAAAAGAATCCAAAAAGTTTTGAGACTGGATTTGTGAATTCACTGGTGAATTCAATTGTCAGACCTGACTAGTCTGGTCTAGTTGGTCAACTTTGGTGGATTCCTGTAACCTCTATGATTACATATAGATGCCAAAATTTTCCTTTAAATCTGCTCATAACTTGGTCTAATTGCATCTTTGTGATCTCTAGTCCAATATATTACCTTTGTCTTTGTTTCCCATAATAGCACTGTATTTATTGTCGCTTGGCTTTGCAGCATCTATTTAATGTGTCTGGAATGAACTTTTCCACACTTGAGCTCCTGGAATCCTTAAGTTCCTTCAATACTTACCTCATATGTAGCCTTCTATTGGAAACTTACTATAATTTCACAAACTCCTAAGTCTCTCCATCAGCCATATTATCATATGTTTTTATATACATCATATGTTTATGTTTATGTTTATATAAATATATTTATATAGTATATACATATATATGTATGTCTGTATATATATATATTTGAATACACATGCATATGTATATAAATTTCTATATGCCTATCCCAAATAAAATGTAATATATTTGAAATTAGGAACTGTTTTACAATTCATTCCTTTAGCCTTTCCTTTGGGTATATTCACTCAGAAATGTTTCACTGCCCAGTTCCCTATCTAACAGAGAGAATAAATGAAAAAGTTTCAGAATGATGAATTTCTGTCCTGGGTTCAAATTCCATACCTGCCATGAATTGTGGGACTTTGGGGCAAGTAATTTAGTTAATGCAATATGAGTTTTGTAAAAAAAAAAACACTATAAAATGAAAGGTTTGATTTAAGGACCTCTCAGTTCCCTTCCAGCTATGATCCTCCTAACGAGCTACTTAGCAGCTTTTTCCTTAGTATTTTAGTATCAGGATCAGGTACTCTAAACTACTAATGAAAGCCCCGTCTGAACCCATCTTCCATACCCACACTTCCCCCTGCCCCTTTTGATTTTCAGCCTGTGCCTTACCTCTGCCATCAAAGGAGTGGATCATGAAGACCACAATCAATATCAGATAGTGAATCCTGAGAATTATAAGAGAGATGAGGAAAAGTCAGTTTAGGAAGAGATGGAGAAAGCTTGGATATGTGATACCAAGCCAGGTCAGGCTCAACTTATTTTCTCAGTTTATCTTAGCTTCATAAATCTGAGGCAAAGGGAAGCATTGTAAGTGTTAAGTGAACCAGTGGATTTATAGGACCAAGGGATTACACAACAGAATACAGATAAACAAAATGTTAGGGGTTGAATCCATAATGAAACTCAAAATAGGCTCACATGTTTTTTAAGAAGAAGAGAGTTCAAATTAAGGGAGCTTCTTTCCCTCTCTCCTGATGCTAGTGGATTGGCTTGGAATGTTTTATTTAAACTTTTGTCAGAGGCAGTGCTCCTTCCAGGACCTAGGGCTGAATCAGAATTCTTCAGCTTAGTTCTTGATGGTTTATGGAGAATCCCACTCAATCAAAAGACTGCAAGTCAAATACTTTGAACATCTCATACAGCAGAAACAGACTGTCCATTCTCAGCTATTTCAGGAAGCACACACTGACAGGTGACAACTCCTTTTGGGTGATTGATATCCAGACCCATACCTTCACATATCCTTAATAATTACAAGTGTAATGAGCAACGTTCTGTGGCAATCTAAGATGGATAAATAACACTATCTACTGTATTGTTAGGGGTGGAAGAACATTTGTGAATTGTAAGCTTGCTCCGCAACAAATGTCTTCTTGGACAACTAAAATTTACAGTACCACAATGCTATTTTTTAAAAGAAATAACAAATACAAAGAACACTCCTAATTGACCTACTAATAGCTTACTAATTAGATTGCATGGTTTTCTCCCCTCTTCAGTCTACTAATCAATCAGATGCCAAAGGGATGTTCCTAAAATACAAATATAACTGCATCACTTCTCTGCTCAAAATGTTTTTCATTTCAACATGCTGTAAGTAAAATACAAACTTCTTTATCTGATATTGAAGGCCCTCTATCATTGGGCCCTCACCCATATTTTCAGCATTATTTCCTAAAACTCCCTTTATTAATGTTCTAGTTAAACTAGAGTACTTCTATTTTTCTCAAAGTAGGTACTCCATATCTGCCATCTCCATGATTTTATACAAGCTATTTCCCATGCTTGGAACAAACTCCCTCACACACCCTTTACCTTTAGCTCTCAATTCTTTTCTTTAAGTTTCAGCTCCCGTATCTGTTACTGACTATATGAAACTTTGCTCTTTGATATGTGATTTATAAGGGAAAGCTTTCCAGAAGTAGATGAATTCTTGGAAGAGATAACAAGACATCACAAAAAGAATCTGTAATTAGACATTTAATTAGACATCAAAGTGCATCACCTACTCCTTGTTTATCTGATTATTAATGGACTTATGTTGACCATTGCTCTTTGGTGTCCTTACCTTTTCCAAATATCCTTCAACGTAATTATTATTAAAAGATTTTCTTCAAGCTTTTCTTTTTATTTTTACACATCAGATTTATAATTGGTTGAATTTAAGATTCACATATGGCACTCACGTTTTAAAAGAATATTCTGATTATGTCTGATTTTTAGTGGTTTATTTTTATTTCAGATATGCTACAATCCTCTTTGAACCAAATTGTCAGTTTTGGTGTCTAAACAACTGACTCCTGTGTTATGGATGTTACTATTAATTGAGGTGGCAGAAGATAGATTTTTTTGATTGTTTTTGTAAGGCAATGGGCTTGAGTGACATGCCCAAGGTCACACAACTAGGCAATTATTAAAAATCTGAGACTGGATTTGAACTCAGATCCTCCTGACTCCAAGGCTGGTGCTATATACACTGTACCACCTAGCTGCCTTAAGATAGAAATTCTTTCTAGGAAAAGGAAGTTTTTTTGAAAGTTGATTTTGGGAGGATATAAGTGGCTCATGATTTTTTTTCTTGATTTTCTGTTTTGCTTTGTATGATTACTGTGTGAATTGCAGGACCAGCTATAATTTTGTTTCCATTCAATATTTTCTTTCTTTTTCCACCCAGCTCAAATTGTTTCAAAAAGAGGTCATCAAGAATTCAAGGAATGACCCTTCTCTTGTCCTTCCTTATAGATGATATATAGTTTTTTTGTAACTGACACTAATAATAATGTGTTATTCATTCTCCTTATTTGCAGCTAATAAGCTAGGAATTTTAAGAAGTATTTTCCGAGATGGAAGATGGTATCTCAGGCATGTGGAAGACAGCTTGTGCAAAAATTTGCAAATGGAAGATAAAATGTTATATATGAACAATAATAAAAAAGCTAGTTTTGTCAGTTTATAGTTTATCTGAAAACAATGAAGTATAATACACCTGTAAAGGTAGTCTGAAACCAATGTTTTAAAAATTTGAAGTATCAAATTACTTTTTTACTATTTCCAAAATGCAATAGAGATTTTTAAGCAGGATAATATTTCATAACTATTAAATGACTGTTAGGAAAGTGGAGATTAAATAGTTTTACCCAGGTCTGGATTCAGGAAGAATTTGATCTTTCAGATCAAATCTATTCTCAGTTACTTCATAGCTGTCTGTGTTTCTGGGACACTATTCTTTGCCTTAATTTCCTCATCTGCCAAATAATCTAGAGAAGGAAGTGCTAAGCTACTTCAGTCTTTGCTTAAAAACCCCCAAAATGGGTCACAAAAATTCATGCATAACTGAAGAAGAAAGACAACAATAACAACTTGGAAACCTGAGGTCTTGTTCATTAATCTTTTTAAGAGGAGTCACATGCTAGACCTAGCCACAGAGCAAAGATAAATGACTAGAAAAAGCATGACAGTCATTGGGAGTCAATCATAAAAAAACTATCCAGAATTAAGAAATAGATTTTGAAAGGAAGATGCTGAAAAGAAAAGAGAGAAGAGAACTTTCTTCTTTTATTTGTATAAAAGCATGACACTGGGCATGACTGTCAGATGCAACTGAAATGTATTTTGCTGAACAGTTTTTTCTTTTTATTTCTTTGCTAAAGGAGACTATGGAAGAATATATTTTATAGGGAATGTGATGTGCAAACATTAGATATTAATGGAAACTTATGTACAAAGTATAGGAAAAAAGATAAGATCTAGAGAAATAGACTGAGACAAAAATGACAACAGAAAGAAATAGTTTAAGAGAAACAAGGCGATAAAGATGTCAAGATAGAATAATGAACTCTAGAAATGGAAATATCCAGGGATAGAGGAACAAAAAACTCTATTACATCATAGATGGAACTGACTGTTTTAGGGTCAAAATGTGAAGAGGAGGGGAAGTGAAATGCTATGAGATGTAGTTTTTTTTAACATAAATAAGTGATCACTCATTCATTCAGTATTGGTTGAAGAAGTGTTATCATTCCAATCAGAGAGACCTTCCATAAACATTATTCTCAAACCTCTATCTTTTAACACCATTACCTTTCATACAGCCCAGTGTTAATATTTTTAGAACATAGAGTTTTGACAAAGAACTCTGTTTAGAAAACTTGAGGTCATCTAACAGAGGAGAACATTCCTAACACTGACCTTATAACTCATGAAAAGTCACCCAGCTTGACCTCCAAAGCAAGATTGGAGTTCTAAGTTCTCTATTACGAAGACTAAGCAAAAAAGATGGGAGGTGACAAGATAATACTTTTATTATTT